>NW_017890647.1:7252-41730 GCF_001540865.1 Ananas comosus | reverse complement strand
GAATAGCATTACGAAAAGTCAAAGTAAAGTTATGAGCAAAATGGCCTAATAAGGGTTCGTTTTGCCGTAGGTAAAGAACGAAGCATCTAAAAATCTCAAGAAAATCATCGGAGCACCTAAATAGACCTACAAGGTGGGTGGTGCTTTCCAAACTCATTGAAATTCTCTCTATGCNGCCTAATGTGTCATTCTTTGAGCATATGTTCTCTATATTGTTGCATGCATTTTAGGGTAAAGTAATGATGAGATATGATGATTGCATGATTGTGAGCACAACTTGCATAATGAGATGGTTGAGAACCTAATAATGTTAAAACCCTAGATGTATGCATGAGAGAAAATGTGAGCACCCAAAGTGAGCAAAAGAACAGAGTGGCACATGACATAGATCGAGTGGCATTCGATAAAGCTAATGTGAAATGACACTAGAGTTAGTGTAATGTAAAGAACCAAAGTGATGTAAAGAATGAAGAAAGTGACAACGTGTAAAGTTAAAAAGTAAAATGGGGCAATAAGAACAAGAATGCTAGAGTTAGCAAGAGAAATGAAAATGTAAAGAATGTGATTGCATGAGTTTGCAACATAAAGTGATGTAAAGAACACTGGAGCTAGTGTAAAGTCCAGATTGAACTTATAATCCTTTGAGTTAAGGATATGATCATACTTGCTATGAGTTCCGTGCTCGAGGGTGGTCGCTCCCCCTCGGGCGATGCGCTCCGGAGTTATGCATCCGGGTTGGAGTAAACCCGAAAGGACGGTCCTAGCTGGTGAGTTCCTGCGATGATGGACTTAATGTGAAGCAAGTTAAAGTGGCGAAACCCCCGGGCTAGCCTTAATGATTAAAGAACAAAGAACAAAGAACAAAGTGTAAAGTGTAAAGAACGAAAGAACATGCATAACCTGCATCTATTTAATGTTGAGCATATTTCTTGCTATTTGTTCAGGCATATTAGCATCATGTTATAGATTGGTTACTATATCTTACTTATCCTTTCTATTATGCCTGAGTTAGTCCTAGTGGGAAAGTCGGTGATGTTGGGGCCGAACCCACTGGGAACTTTGTTGTAGTTCTCACCCCACTATTTCTACAGAGCCGGGACCGAGCGAGCCGGCGAGCGACCGCGGTAAAGGTATCGCACCGTAGTCAGAGGCCACCGGAGTTGGGTTACATTTTGTTAGTAGTTTACCCCTTTTATCATCTTGGTATTTGATGATTTAAGATGTTGATGTAAAAAGCAAAGTAAAGAAAAGAATGTAATGTTCATTTTGAGGTAAATGTAATGTAAGAAAGAAATGATGAAGCTATATAATGAAATGCAAAGAATTCAAAAGTTACTCGATGAATGCAATGTATATGATCCAAAATGAATCATGTTACTTGTGAATGTTTAGTTTCCTTTTTCTTTCACTAATGGCTATTGCTTACCCTCGAGTAAGCCGTTTGTGTATGTTTCCGCTAGTGCACTTCTTATTGAAAATGTACATGTGATGAGCCTTGGGCGGATAGGGGAAACTCTGTCCGTTCGGCGTCTGTTTGACGTGCTCGGGTCGGGCCAAATTGGCATCGGTCCCGGGGCGTGACATCTAGTTTCAACATAGCTATTACAACATTGTTCTTACAATTATCACACTCTTGGTTCTTTGCATTTTATACCCTAAGAAGCCGACTCAGGGTGCTGCTATCTGGTCTTAGTGGTAGGGCGCTAACTACGGAGCTACGCCCCTTCCTCGCGCCGCCGCGCCGCTCACGTGTGAATCTGTAATACCCCGAAACAGCGTGGGGTGAGAACTAACTCCATAGTTCCGAGTGGGTATGACCACTCAAGGGAAGAGCTCGACCATCAGGTCCAAAGGAGGCAAACAACATGTTAGTCCAACAGATAGATATGAAATCATAAATCATGCAACTAACATTACCATGCTTTTGCCTCACAACATGCAATATGCAAACCATGCAACTCGTATAGGTAGATTAATTGATTCTACACTTTATTCTTATCCATTCTTTACTTTTACTCATTCTTTACTTTACTAGCTATTCTTTAGCATTAACCTTTCTTTATTCTTTATTACTTGTCATTCTTTACCATTAGCCTTTCCTTATTCTTAATTCTTTATTCTTTATTCTTTACGCTTTACTAAGGGTACTCACACCTTAGTAATATTATACGCATTAGCCTTTCTTTCCTAAGGTTACTTTACCTTAGCCAACTATGCCATCCGACTCGGTCTTGAGTCAATCAACTGCGGATAATCCGCGCTCTGTCCGGCTCGAGGTGAAGGAACTCTCACATGCACCTCAGCCTTCAATCACAAACCACATCGCCCAACGGGTCGCCGAGAGCTGCGTGCACCCGTGGTCAGGGATCCCCCGGTGGGAGAGGAACATGCCGCATACACCCGCAGCCGAGATCCCCGATAGGGAGAGGAACATGTCACATACACCCTAGCGCTCATTGTTCTTGCTCATTAACAAGCCTCGAAGTTCTTCCGGTGGGAGAGGAATATGCCACATGCACCCGCGGCCAAGAACTATCGAGCTTGTATGCTGCTCTAGCAGCCGCTGCACTAGCAGCAGGGATTCCGGAATCCACTTTACATTACTCAAGGGTTGGTCTCACCCTATGTTATCGACCTATCTAGGTCCAAGCCTTTACTCAACCTATCTCTATCCATTAGGTTCAATGTCATTATTTTCATAGCCTAGGTTCATTAACACTAGGTCCAACATTCTTTATCACCTAGGTTCATTCGATTCTAGATTCCATGTCACTACATTCACAATCTAGGTTTACTTGACTCTAGGTTCCATATCATTACGTTCACAACCTAGGTTTACTGACTCTGGATTCAATGCCACTCATGTTCTTGTTTTCCTAGTTGTCCACACCTAGGAATTATACTTGACATGCCATTCGTGATTAACCTATGTTCAATGACACTAGGTTCAATGCCACTCATCATCCTAGTTATTTATACTTAGGATTCTTTACATATGACACTTGTCAAGTTCTCTACTTTACTTAGTGTTCATTGACTCAAGTTCAACCTTCATATCATTCTAACATATTCTTACATTATGAAATCATGCATTTATACATCATCTAGCTCATATGTTTATTTAACATACATCTCATACATGCCTTTAACATTTAACTTATGCTTCATCTAGCATTTCTATAATATGTCTACATGCATTCTTTAGCATACATCTCATATGATTCGTTACTTGGCACATATTACATGCATTACTTAACATCTATCACATGCATTCATTTCTTAGCATCTTTATCATGCATTCTTGCTTAGCAATTCTTATCATGCATTCATTTCTAAAACATGCATCTAGTTCATGTTACTTGGCATTTAACTCATGCATTTATCTAGCATATGTCTTACATACTCCTTTAGCTTTTAGCTCTTGCATTCATTAGCATACTTCACATACCTTTACTTAGCATCTAGCTCATATCATTATATGCATTTATTAACATCATTATGGTACATTCTTACTTAGCATTCTTATTATGCCTTCTTACTTAACATTCTTATCATGCATCAATAGTGAAACACACTATACTTTGGCATGAAGGCGACCTAGTCGCTTCAGTAAGCACAACCCACCTTTTAACGCGTTCCGATTGCTTGTCGTCACTTGCAATCGGCCTCCCGCAGCACCCGTGACCCGGTTTGGCCCAAACTCTTGCGCGACCACCCGAACGGCCACCAATCCGCGATCCGTCTGTTCGGGAGTTTATTCCCCGACACCACGATGCTCCCGATCCGTTTTCATGATTTTTGGAGGCTTATCCCACGTGCTGCGGCTATCTCAAGAAGCTTGCTCCATTGCAAGGAGGAAGAAGATGAGGATGACTTTCTCCTCCTTGTCTTCTTCTCCTTCCTTTTCTTCTTCTCTTCTTCTCTTTTCTTCTCTTCTCCTTCCTCTTTTCCTTTCTAGAGAGAGAGATGAGAGGTTTGGGGATGATACGGTGAGGAAAAGAGAGAGAGAGGTTCTACTCCTCTCTATACACTTAACCCATGCACAAAATGCCAATAAGCCCCTCAACAATGCATCTCTTGCAACAGCCCGAACTGGGCATTTTCGGGCTCTGGGACCGGTCCGAGGCAGTGAGAGACCGGTCCCCGAAAGGCCAGAATTCCAGACTCAGCCAATTTTTCAGCATTTATCATTTTTCACTCCGTTTTCGCTCGTTTTCACTCGTTTGACCTCCATTTCTTTTCAAATCGAACCGAGACTCTCCAAACATATTTTCAAACATGTTTTCATCATCTTTTCATCCACGCTAATGCCGGATTTAGTCCACGGTCCAACATAGCCTTTCGGGTCCCGTTTTCGCGCCCTATGCGCACCGAAGCACCCGAAGGCTCCCGAACTTCGTCGGAATGATTCCAATGGCTTTCTAAGCTAACATACATCGTAACTTCATGAATTAGAAGTTCGGTATATTACAACGTGAGAACTATTAAATAATAGTTCCCAGTGGGTAAGCCGCCAGCCTCGGCGTATGTACTACTTGGAAAGTGAAAACAGTGATAGCATGCTAGATATAATAATGATAATTATCGATAAACATGTAATGATAACCTCAATGTATCAATTAATTAGAAGCAAGAAAGGTAATTGCTTTAAACATACACACGTCATGTAACTGTACACTAATTCGTGGAGATTACTTATGTCACGCCCCGGGACCCAGCGGAAGCCCGCCGGGCGCGTGCCCAGACCCGCCGCATGTATAAAACATACAAGGTGTCTAAAACAAAACGATAAATAAGGCAGTAGAATAAAGGAATCTAGCGATATCAGAGCAAAGTAAATAACTAAGTTCTACAATAGAGGGGTAAGTATAAAACTGAAATCCACTAATATAGCCATAAGGTAGTACAATGAAAATCCCAAACACAAAAGCTAAACATAAAGAGTACATAGGTGGTCTCTCTATATATGGTACTCAAAATCTCTCTCTCTCTCAATACAATAAAGGAAAACGTAACCACCTAAGCTCAAAAGTAGCTTCCCGCTAACTAGCTACGCGACTCCCTTGCCGCGATCCCGTGCCTCTGCCGGTGCCGAGGCTCTAAAAGAAACAATAAAACAGAGGGCGTGAGAACTATTAAATAATAGTTCCCAATGGGCAATTACTGACTTCAGTGAAATGCGCCACTAGGCCCAAAGCTACAAAAGAGGGTCAGTAAATGTATAAACGAAAGCGAAATAAGGAACAAGTATGTAACCATGAGTACTATTCTACCATGATATCTCTACTTAGCATGAACTGCATAAGTAATAAAGCAACTACAACAAGTATGTACATGAGTGTGACCAATATGTATAAGCATGAGTATGCAACCAACACGATGTCCTCGATGCAAATAGTAAAGATGTCATTATTTACTATTCTAGTCAATATCCACTTGTCACTTTCACTGTTAAAACTTTAATCTTATAAGACCCACCCGAAGGCTGTCTGGCATGAAGACCCACCCGAAGGCTGTCTGGCCTGTAAGACCCACCCGTAGGCTGCCTGGCAGGTGCCATACCTAATGGCCCCGTGGTAGTCAACATCCCTACTTTAGGAATGAGCCTTTCCCACGGCAATCCACTTCGGCGCCCAATTCCGCACGGCGAATAGGTATCGCGATGCCTAACTCCAGAGTGCCGGCTTGTAGGGAGCGACCCTCACAAGCATGTGCGAATGAGCACAATGGCAAGCATGCATATAAGTTTGTCTCAAGTCTCAAGTCCTCATGTCTAAGAACATGGAATGTATCGAATGTCACAAAGACCTATCACTATGTCATCATGTTGCAATTTCATAGTTTACTAGTTTCAAGTGCCCCTTTATGACACTTTTGTTCAACGAGCCTAAGCATAATAATTATGTTCATGATACATAATTCTAATCATTTCTAGCATAAGAAACATGTTCTCAACTTGCAAAGATGCACACCTTTCACATGCATGCAGTCTACACATATAGCTCTACTATATAGAGTGATATTCATCTTACACATGGCACGTGCATTTCAAGGGTTCTAAAATTCTCATAAATCCTATCTAGTATGGATTTACATTCAAAAAGACTTTACGACGAGTATATAATGCATAGGGGCCATTTGCCCCATTTTTATGAAGTCAAACCCACCAAAAATCGAAACTCTTCATTTCGCCGAACGGAGATGTCCACTAGTCTCCTAGCACCCTAAAGATGTAGGAACAAGAGTTACACAATCGAAACGAACATCGAAAGCTCAAATTCTAACCAACAAAGTATAGAGGGCTAAACTCTCACCTAGTGTAGAGATCCCTCTTCAAAGCTTAAACGGACGCTAAATCCCATCCAAGGCAATCTAAACCAAGGTTCTAATCTCATTAGATTAGCCCCAAAAGCCACCAAATTAAAAGCCCCAAAAATAAACCCTAAAATTCAAATCTAGGGTTTTATCTCCCAAAATCCACCAAAAATAGGTCTAGAGGGGAAAAACAAGCAACTAACCTTCATGATAGCTCCAAACCAAGCTCAAAATGCTCTAGGGTTGAAGATTGATCCTCTATCAAGCTCCTAGCCCAAGCTCCAAGCCTCCAATGGTGAGCAAAGGGAGAGGAAGATCCTCCAAAGCCTTAAGATCTTGCTCTCCTCCAACTCCTCCTTCTTCCTCTTCTTCTCCTTCTCTTTCTCTCTCGAAGGTGCAAAGGAGAGTGTGAAATGAGGGAGGGAGAGAGGTGAAATGGCCATATAGGTCATCTATTGTAACAAAATTCAGAAAAGCCCCTCAACATTGCATCTAATGCACTGCCGAACTGGGCAATTTTCGGACTGAGGGACCGGTCTCCCCGACCTGGGACCGATCTCTCAGCCTGCCCCGAAAATCCAACGTTCGAGAACCGGTCTCTCCCCGCATGGGACCGGTCTCCCTCCGCGTAGTCGCGCTCGAGGACCGGTCTCACCCGCCAGGGACCGGTTGCCTCAACTCCTGCCGCAGCACTGTTCTAAGGGGACCGGTCTCTCCTATCAGGGACTGGTCCCCGAGAGTGAAAACTCTCAGGACAAAGTCAAAACTCCAGAAATCGAACTTTTAGGTCGGAATACCATCTACGACCTTCCACCAAGCGTGGAAAAGTTCGGAATCCAACCAAACACTCAAACCTTGCAATTTGCAAAGGTCTTGTGTGCTACAACTTATTACTATCCCTCAGTAATATAATTTAACACATAAGGACCTACACAAGGTAGTCCAACTTGTGCCGCGCCTAATGGCCCCGTGGTAGTATACACTCCACACGGCAATCTACTTCGGCACCCAATCCCACACGGGCGAGCAAACTGTCGCGTAGGCCAACTCCGGAGTGCCGGCTTGTGGGGAGGGACCCTCACAAGCATGTGCGAATGAGCACAATGGCAAGCAAGCATAACTCATGATCCAACAGTTTTTAATCACCATGTCTTAACATGTAAGGTTCTCACTCTCGACTTCTAGGTCGGAATTCCATCATAATGTAACTTGCTAGTATCCACTAGATTCAACCTTTACATGAAAGCAATGGAAGTGTACATATAGGTCATTAGCCTTGAAGCTTGTCAATACAGATGTATTATCTATCAGATTACAATCTGACCTCTTTGTTCTCTACTTCATAAAAGTATAATAAAAGTACTAAATGTTGATGCATTTAAACTAACATTAAAATCATTACCCGTGATTCTCCCTACATTATAGAGGTTCCAATCAACTCACGAAGACCAAAGTGTTTATAGCATTCATTAGCCGCTATTGAGTACTTATAGAATCACTTGCACATACAAGTGATTCTATAGTATCATATAGAACATAGGGGGTTTCACTTGTTCTGGTGAGGTCAAACCCACCTACTGGTCGACTACTCTCGCCAACACATTCTTGCAGGAAATCTGAAACCTTCAAGTTCCCCTCAGTCTAATCCAGGTTGAAGTGCCTTCCATTTAGCTCATTTCAACTCAAAAGAGCTCCAAAGATCAGCTTTGAGCAATACTCGAACCTGCTACAACCAACTTTAGAAAACTACATTAAAGCTACCACTAGAACCTCTAATTTGGTAAAATTCTCACCTAGGTTCAGAGCAGGATCAAGTCTCCATTCGGACTTGAATTATAATGTAATGATGTGAATTCTCAAAATCCAAGAGTTGCACTTCATCTAGAATCGACTAATTGTCGAGTGGGTAAACTTTGGAAAAGTTAAGGATGCACGAAACCCAAAAAGTGCATTGGAATGGAGTCCGCGAGAGCAAAGATGCAAAATCTGCATTTTTGTCTGGTTTTGCTCTCGGGGACCGGTCTCTGGCAGGGAGAAATTGGTCCCATCAGCTGAAGGTTGCAGGATTGCTAAGGCAACCGGTCCCTGACAGCAGGGGGGACTGGTCCCCGCAGGTGACGCCAGCGAGAATGGCCAAAACTTCGCTAAGTCCCGCGAGATGAGCTCTCGAGGACCGGTCTCCGGTGGGCAGACCGGTCTCCGCGGGAACAGTCTCTCAGGGAGGGACCGGTTCCCGAATGCGTCATGTCGGGGGGAGCTCTCGGGGACCGGGACCGGTCCCGGGTCGGGGAGACCAGTCCCTTCGCGCGCAAAATGCCCGGTAAGGGCTAGTTAAGAGATGAAAAGTTGAGGGACTTAATAGCATTTTGTTACAATATGAGAGGGGTTATTAGAGAGGTCTCTCTCTCTCTCTTTCTCTCACTCCCTCACTCTACCTCACTGCTCTCTCTCTCTCTCTCTCCGATCGTGGAAGAGGAAAAAGGGGAAGAAGAGAGGAAGGAAAAGAAAGAAAGGAAAAGAGAAGAAGAAAAGAAGGAGAAGATGGAGGAGAAGAAGAGGATCATCATCATCATCATCCTCTTCATCTTCTTCTCTCCATTGGAGCAAGCCTAGAGAGGTAAGCTTGGTGCTCTCTCATGGTAGATCCTTAGAGATAGGTTTTTGATCTCTAAAAATGGATAGAATGGAACCCTAGCATGCTATCAAAATAGTTTTTCCCCATTTTCATAGATCGATTTGGTGGATTTGGTAGCAATAGCATCTAGGGCATCCAAAATGGGGTTTTGGTATATGTGAGGGTTTGATCTCTTTTGACCCTTTGTTAACCTAATTGATAGGTAAAGAAACACGTTGGCAAAATCGGTTCGGCAATCCGACAAGCCGTTGCGAAAATATTGAAGAAACGGACGCTTGGAGCTTCGTTTCCGCCTGAGAGGTCGAGGCGACGTCCATAAATCGCGAGATCGAGTCCCGAGCGCCGTAATAGCAAAGCGAAGACCTTTAATTCTTGAAATGGCGAAGCGGTGCGCTATTGGAGTGCAACTACAAGATCGGGCCCAAATGGGTGCTGAGTGTCGCGGGAGGCCGATTGCAAGTGTCGACGAGCAATCGGAAAGCTAGCTAAGGTGGGTTGTGCTTACCAAAGCGACTAGGTCGCCCTTATGTCTAAGAGAAACGTGGTTTCATGTTGATGCATATAAATGGTAGATGAATGCAAAGGTTAAATGCTAGGTGAATGCATGTTAATTGCTATGCTATGACTACCATAGAATGCACGATGAGCATGTTATAGAAATGCTAGATGATGCATATAGATGATGCATGTAAATAATGCTAAATATTGCATGTGAGCATATTGTAAAGAATGCATGTTAATGACATAATGCAAATATGCTAGTTAATACATGTATGATGACATGATGAGAAAATGCTAGATTATATGCATGTTAACACATTATGAATATATTCTAATTGTTAAACGCAAGCTCTAGATGATAAATGTATAATGGCATTATGAGATTATGTGAGATAGACATGAATGTTAACATGTTGTAGATCATGTTAGAGAGAATATGCATGTTGGCATCATATAATGCATGCTAGATAAAATGTGGATACCTATTGAACTCGACGTGGACAATAGGATTGTCGAATAGATCGAGTGGCACTTAACCTAGTGTATTAAACATAGATTGAACATGAATGACAATGAACCTAGTGTTATTAAACATAGGTCGAGTGGCATCTAACCTAGTGTTAAAGAACATAGGTTATGGATTGAACCTAGAGTTAAAGTAAACCTAGGTTATGTGATAAAGATATTGAACCTAGAGTCAGTTGGACCTAGGGTGAAAATGACATTGGACCTAGATAGGTCAATACCATAGGGTTTGAGACCAACCCTTGAGTTATGTGAAGTGGATTCCGGAATCCCAAGTAATGTGGCCGCAAAGGAAGCGGTGAAAATTGTGGTAAAAGAGATGGCAAGCGAATCATAACTGCAGGTATGTGTGGTTCTCCTCGCCTGGCAGTGATTCAACGGGTATGTGTGGTTCTCCTCGCCCGAGATGCCATGAGAATAAGCTGGAATTGGGTATGTGTGGTTCTCCTCGCCCATTAGCTTATCGGATGATGCCGCCTAGATTAGCTTGAACCTTGTTTGGTAAGAGCGATGTGGTCGCTGCCAGATGACTAAGTCACGACTTGAACCATTGTTGGGTGAGGTGCGATGAGTTCGCCGCCAAATGGCTAAATCATGACTTGAGTTGTTGTTGGGTTCGATGCGATGAGTTTGCCGCCAGATGGTTAAGTCAGATTTGCGTTAGGCTGTGACGGCAGCCAGGCTGAGTTGCAGCCAGTGCGCGGACTATCCGCGGATGATTGACTCGAGGCCGAGTCAGGTGGTTAGCTTGATTAGGTTAATGGAAACCCTATAAGCTAGTGATTGAGATGAGAACCTAAGGTAATAGAGACCTTAGAAGCAAGTTGAACTTGAGTTGAGAACCTAAGGTAATAGAAACCTTTGAATGGAATGAAATGAGCTAAAGTTAGCAAAGGGAATGTAGAATCAACATATCTACTAGTTGTTTATACCGTTGCATAGTTGCATAATATTCATATTGCATATTGCGAGGCATGTTATCTGTTAGTTGCATAATTACATTACAATATGTATATCTGTAGATGTTTTTGAACTAACATGATTGCAGTGCCTCCTTGGACCTGTTGGTCGAGCTTCTCCCTTGGGTGGCCGTACCCACTGGGAACCATAGAGTTGGTTCTCACCCCACGTTGTTTTGGGGTGTTTCAGGTTCGCACGTGAGCGGCGCGCCGGCGTTAGGCAAGGGCGTAGCTCCATAGATAGCGCCCTACCCCAGAGACCAGAGATAGCGGTACCCCGAGTCGACATAGCCTAGGGGTATAGGAAAGGGAAAGGAACACAATGTATCAAATTTGTAATATTAATTGTAATAACTTAATTGCATTTGGAGGTTGAATGTGATGTAAAAATGAATCTAATATGAATGCATGTAATAACATAGGATGTGTTATATTATTGATACCTTTCCATTTGCAATCTATGATTGAATACTGTTCCCGGTTGGAACCATTTGTATTATATTGATTGCGATGCCTAGGACGTACAGGGAAAACTCTGTCCGTTCGGTGGTCTGTCGGCGGCACCGCAACCTCGGCCAGACGGGTGGTCGCGGGTCGTGACATATAACACCCCAAATTAGCTTATATCTATCCTTAAATTCAGCTTGAAGTGGGTAACTCAGCTGCTGCAACATAAGCTCAAATATCAACCTCTCAACACCTCACTAGTAAGTTTAATATAGTATTAGTAGTGCAATTACCAAGCTATTCACCTTTTCACAGCTTTACCCTAACTTCCCTTAAGTTTAAGTAGAAGGATTGCAGCCCATAAACTCCCCTTTAGCTGCTGAAATTAATCTCCAACCTGCAGCAAACCAGCCTCAACACAGCCGTAATACCCATAATCTCATATCCGACAATAAAGAAAGTAAATAGTTTACCTTGTAGGATCACCAACTCAGCCCCGACTGAGTTAAAGTTTAGTAAACACCTTGCTACAACTGTTAAATCCTTCCCTCCAACCAGCTGGGAATAAGAAATCCAAAATCAAACTCAATCATACTACCAACATATTCTATTAGTAGGTGATTAAATTATTTACCTTACTAAGTCTTCACTCAGCTACAAGCTGATTAGAAACAGAGAAACACCTCAAATACTCTTCTTCTACTTCTCCACAGCTGGCCCAAAGGTCTCCAATTCAGCTAGCATCAAAGAGGGAGAAGAAGTTTTATCTTAAACTATTGATTTCATGGTAGAGAGAGAGAAACCCTAGAGTGAGAAGTGGGTGAGGTGAAATTCTCTTCCTCTAAACTCCCTTGACCCTCAGGTAACATCAGGGGTCGAGCAGAGGCCTGAAGGGATAAGATAGAAGGCCAAAAGACCAATTCCTCCCTGTTGCCACGCAGCTGTTGCTGCTGATGCTTGTTGTACCGGTACAAAATCAAAGTTGTACCGGTACAACAATGCAGAATGCACAGAAATTGCATTAGCAATGCACTTTCTCACTTCCAGGGGTCTGATAGCTCTCAAACTTGTCCACAAACATCTCTAAACCCTTTAGAAGGTGTCGGATAGTTTCAATTATCATTTCCACACTCGAACTTCGCAATTTGCTAAAATTCATGTACTACAACGTAGGCCGCACTCGTCGGCCGTCGGCGTGCCCACTGTAGAGCCGCGCTTTTTTACACTATTTATAAATTTGTTAAGCAAAGTAGCAAAGTTGAAATGAATGTTGACACTGTGGATGACGTTACACTATTTACAAAGAATGTTGAACTTTTATCCGTTTTTTTACGCTATTTTTCAAAAACTCTTGAACAATTATCATCTACGTTACACTATTACTAATGAGCCTTGAACTATTACAATATGGAGTGTAGATTTTTCGATGTCTGCTGGTTTGCTCTGGCCAGAGGAGGGTTCTTGCATGATCTTTTGTTGTGCCCCCACCTCTGACAATTTCCGCACCGCTTCTTTATTAAGCCGTTAGCAATAGACTCTCTCCGTGCAACCTTCTTTCTTCCCGGTTGTATGCGCATGTTTGGCGGCCGCGGCAGAACGATGTTACTTGGTATTGCAGGCTATTGCTCTTTGCCTCTGGTGGGGGGGACGTAGTCGTTGTAGGTTGTGCGATAAGTCGAGGTCCTAAACTAGTCCTCGACAAAATCATACGGATCCCACAGCCTAAATGAAATTGCTCGCATGGCATGATTACATGGAATGCCGTCAATGTCCTAACGCTTGCAAGAACATGTCATTTTGGAAAGATCCACAACCTCCGTACTGTTGAGTGCAATTACCTATAAAACAACAAGCCAGTCGAAGGGGTGAGACAAATAGTGCACTGAGTACATATAAACTACATATAATACGTACACTAGTGTAACAATATGTAATATCGTACAACACGTCCAAACATTAGTGTAACGGATTGATAAGTAATGCATGCTATTGTTAAAATGGTGCAAAATACGCGATAATACCTGAAATAGGACACTGGTCGAAGGGTTCAGCATGTAAAAGCGGGACGCTTCCCTGAAGCTCTCTAATATCTTTTCTGCATAAGGCGTTAAAACACTGGTAATATTCTCCCCAGCATTTTTCCTCTAGTAAAAGTAACACGCTATTTTCTTACGTGTTTTCTCGACAAGGTTGGTAATTGGAAGGCCCTTTAGATGTCGAATAACACTGTTTATTGTCTCGGTATAGTTGGAAGTGAGCATTAAATAACGCCTTCTAAGGAAGCAATGGGTAGCCCACCTATGCCGAGGAAGCTTGACTACATACTTGTACTGTTCGGGGTTCAACTCCTTCATCTTCTCCATGTGTTCGTTGAACTCCGCGACAGTGTATGCACGCGCCGCCGCCCAAAATCTTCTCCACGCAGGTGTATTTTTTGGCGCGTGCGGGAGATTGGTAGACAGATGGTACATGCAATAACTATGAGCTGCATCCGGAAAAACATCGGATACAGCTTCGATCAAACCTTTTTGGCGATCAAAAATAATAGCAAATACACTGTTTGCTCTGCTGACGTCGCGATCACCGACGACACCATCCCGCAACTGGTCCAGAAACCAATGCCAGGAATAGTGATTTTCACCTTCCACAACTGCCCACTCTAATAACAGTATGCAGTTATTTCCATCAATACATGACATGATCAGCAGAGCACCTCTAAACTTACCAGTTAGGAAAGTACCTTGAAGAATTACAAAGCGTGTATATTATTGCGTAATCGTGCAAAATACTGTATTTCGCATCAATATAATATACAATATTGCAACATAGTAAAATAATGGTATGAACGTCGCGTAATAATGCAAGAACGTGCCATCCATTCCAATCAGCGGCCTGCAGTGCTTCCTGAATGCTCGAATCAATGCACCGAATGCCCAGAAAAAACGGTGGAAACGACCCTCGTCCTGGTAAAGTAGCTGAAGACATGCCTGCGCATCTCCACTCCTCAGCTCTCGCATATACAAGGAAAGTGCAGCGAACGAGCCCTCGAAATCACCGCACACCTCTTGAAGGATCCTTTCTCTGGCCCGGTAGGCTTTCCAGTAGGAAATTTTTACGCCGTGCTGCCGGAGAATCTCGGTCTGAACCATCTTCAGCGTGTATTTCTCGTTTGCCACGACCTGCTCCCTAACAAATGCTGAGATAAATGCAGCATCGCAATTCCTGTGGCCCAATCCCCCTATTACCCTGCTACAAGTGTGTTGCGAATCAAATTTCTTCACCCACTATTGAGTAAGTCCTAGTACTTGACGCACCTTTATTCTCCACGGATAATTTGTGACACGATATCGTGCGATTATCTTAAGATCGTTGCATTTGGTCGGTGCATACTCCAAACCTCTTTTCATTGCGTATGCTTTGAGAACTCTTTTGAAGTCGCCTTGGGTCTTGTAGAGCTGGCCATCGTGGACATCGTACACATCTACGACGTTACCATCTGACTCCATCGTAGCGCTATTCAGGATGAGCTCTTCTTCCATCTTGTCGTAACCAAATTGCTCAGCAGTAAGTCATACTGCGTCGCTTTGGAGTAACAGGATGACATCCATGGCGCTGTATGTCCGATGAAGTCCATCGGGAGAAGACGCGACGATACGGATGCTAGCGTCGGAATCCGTTTCGCCTTTCAGATCAGCGATAATAAAACTGTCGTCATTGTCTGCCGCATCCACATCGTCGATGAGAATAGGATGGGAGGATCTGCAGTACCAGTGAAAAGCAAGCAGTGCATTGTAAATAGTAAGTTGTGCAAAATATATGTAGTAGTGCAACCCTTACATATAAAGCTCTTACTGGTGCAAGAGGTAAAAGGTAATGATGCAAAATATTACCAACCAGCACAGCATAAAAAGTTAGTAGTGCAAAAATTTTGAAATAGTGCAACCATTAAATATAAATTGCTTACGGGTGAAAGAGATAAAAGATAATGGTGCAAAAATATTTACGGAGTAGTGCAACCGTTGAATATAATGTACTTACGGGTGCAATAAAGCTTCAGTAATGGTGCAAAAGAGTAATAATAGTGTAACTTACGAGCCAACTATTTCAAAATTTGTCGGCTGAGTAGATGTAGATGCATCCCTGAAACGGCTGTTAATCAACAACTCCAGCCGTTCGTCTGTAAGCACTTCGTCTATATCATCGGGATCACATGTAGGAACATTTCTCTCGACTAATTTACTCACAGCGTACAGCTCCATCAGAAACGCGTGGGTTTTATAGAGTCTCCACAAGTTTCGAACATCGTCGTCGTCAACAATGTCGATGAGTTTGCTGAATTCCCCACTATAGCAAAGTTTTATATCGATCTTGCAGCTTTTCGGTGAAGTGTTCATATACTTGAAGAACAGTGCTCACAGAGAATTAAAAGTCTCCCCTTGCCTGATAAAAGTGAGCCAGCAGGATCCTCCTACATACTTGACAATGTCTCCTTCATCCTTAAAGAACCCATTAAAATGGCAGTGCACTAGAATTTCAGCGTTATCCATGAGTTGTAAGAGTTGAAAACAAGAAATTAGCTGAATGTAATTCAAAACCACTCTTTCATCAATATATAATCCAATTAACGTGTATGAGTTGGTAAGTTATGCATGAGGCGGGAAAAGGTAGGTCCATTCCCGCCATAATTCATTTCCAACCCGTCGGCATACAATGTTGGAATAGCTTTCAATCGTCGGCTTTGATAATAAAACGGTGCAACTCTTGCACCATTTTGGACGATTCGATAATGCTTTCGATTATATTGCACTCATTTTGACTAGTGTTACACTATTGTGTTATCTATTGCAACGATATTTTAAATTGCTGTTCTGCATTCTGTTTCGGTAATAGTGCCATTTTTCAACTGTACCTTAACAAGATATATCGTCAGCGACATCATTAAGATTGCGTTCTGTCTTCGAGATATGTGCAGCTGCATATCCAAATCTTATATATAAGCAAACAGCAAACACTGGGTCTGGCGAATAGAATATCATGGCCCGAAAATAGCGTTTCCCGCGCAGGCTACATTTAAGGCTCTTTAATGCTCGTGCAAGAATTCCTACAGAAACTTGTCCGTTGAGATGAGGCGAAGTGACACCGGTGTGCATAACGAGGAAGTGAAAGCAAGTCTGGAAATGTATTTTCTTTTTTTTGTAAATATGGGATAATCAGAAGCACTCCCGTACAGAGGTTAAGGCAACACTGCGCTTGGTGTTCATCATTACACCACTTACAGTTTTCTTTAACTATCATTTAATAAACACCGATTGGAGAGAAAAATTTACACTGCTGAGCGATTCGTTGCACCATATTTTCACTATTATTTTTACACATTGCACTCTCATAAGCTTCGTTACATTCTTTTTCACCTAGTTGCACTATTAGCGGCCCTAATGTTGCACTATTATTATAGTGTTCAAAGAATGATGTATGCATTTTAAAGAAATGTCACACTATTATCTTCTTTAATCATTCAGGGGTTGCACGATTTCTCCATGTGAGGGACCAGATTACAGGTGAATTCACTCATTGCCTCGGTGGAGTTTGCACTGGTGCGAGCCTAGTGATGCACTGTTAGAAGGACAGTTGCATCATTTAACCTGGCATTACTTGTAATATACCGAAAATTCGAAAAATGAAAATGTCGAACTTTAGTCAAATTGACCAAAGTGCGAGGACGGTACACTTCGGAAAGTCCGAAAATGTTAAAATGATTAAAAGTGAGTTACGGGAGGTTTTCGAGAGCTATAGAATCAAATTCTGCAAAACTGCAGATTTTGACCTCTCGGGGACCGGTCCCTGGTGGGAGAGACCGGTCCCCGAACGCGTATGAAATGAGACAGCCGAAAAATCGGCTAAGTCTTGAGAAATTAGCTCTCGGGAACCGGTCCCTACCTGAGAGACCGGTCCCCGAGAGACCGGTTCCCCAAGGTGAGACCGGTTGCACTGCGCGCAGCAGCTCTGGCTGCGCTGGGACTACGTTCGGGAACCGGTCCCTGAAGGAGAGACTGGTCCCCGCCTGCGCGAACTGCCCAGTTCGGGCAGTGTATTAAAGTGAAAGTTGAGGGGTTTATTTGCATTTTGGCAACCCAATAGCTATGTTATGGGGCCTAATGAGATTTTCTCTCATTTTTCCCCTCTCATTCCCTCTCATCTCTCTTTCTCTCTCTAGAAGACAAAGAAGGAGAAGAAGAAGACAAGGAAGGGAAGGAAAAGAAGAGGAAGAAAGTGAAGAAGAAGACAAGGAGAAGAAGAAAACCTCTCCTCTCCTTCTCTAGCTTGGAAAAGGAGCAAGTTTAGAGGTAAGCTTTGCCCCTTTTCATGTTAAATTCCAAACTAGGGTTTGGGTTAA
This sequence comes from Ananas comosus, assembly GCF_001540865.1. Lineage (NCBI taxonomy): Eukaryota > Viridiplantae > Streptophyta > Magnoliopsida > Poales > Bromeliaceae > Ananas > Ananas comosus. The sequence goes on along the minus strand of NW_017890647.1, from coordinate 23,954 downwards.
CCTAGAAATGGTTTTAATGGAGTATTTAGAGTCTATGAAGCTTTCTTTTTGCTTCTTTTGAGATCAAGACCATGGGTTAGTTGTTGGAGGTAAAGCTTGAAGGAGAGCTTGACCCCTCTCATGGTGAAATCCAAACTAGGATTTGGAATGAGCTAGGAATGGATTAGATGAACTCTTTAGAGTATAATGAAACTATTTTTGCTTCTCTTTGAGATCAAACCCTAAGTTTGACATATGTATTGGAGCTAGGGCACCAAATTGGGGCTTTTGCTCATGGGGATTTCTAAGTGCGATTGACCCTCTAGAAGCCTAATTGGGGGTATTTCCGACGCGTTGGTGCGCTCAGATTAATGTTGCGAAAAGCCGATGTAAAGTTATGGCCAATTAAGCCTAATTTAGCTTCGTTTTGCCGCAGGTAAAGAACGAAGGGTCTAAAAATCCCAAGAAAATCCTTGGAGCACCTTTGAAAGCCTACGAGGTGGGTGGTGCTTCTCAAACTCGTTGAACTTCCCTCTATGCCTAATGTGTCATTCATTTGAGCATATATAAATGTTGTTGCATGCATTTTAGGGTAAAGTGATGATGGAAATGTAATGATGCATGATTGTGAGTACAACTTGCATAATATGATGAGTGAGAACTATGTGAATGTCTAAAACCCTATGTGTATGCATGAGAGAAAAGTGAGCACCCAAAGTGAGCAAAAGAACAGAGTGACACAATAACATAGATCGAGTGGCATTTGATAAAGTTAAAGTGAAGTGACACTAGAGTTAGTGTGAGCCAAAGAACCAAGGGGACGTAAAGAATGATGAAAATGACAATGTGTAAAGTTAAAGTAAAGTGGGGCAATAAGAACGAGAAATGTAAAGAACAAGAATGCCGAAGATGGCAAAAGTAAAAGAAAAGTAAAGAACAACGATTGCTAGAGTGGCAACATAAAGTGAAATAAAGAACACTAGAGTTAGTGTAAAGTCAAGATTGAACTTATGAATCCTTTGAGTTAAGGATATGATCATGCTTGCTATGAGTTCCGTGCTCGAGGGCGGTCGCTCCCCCTCGGGCGATGCGCTTCGGAGTTATGCATCACGGGTTGGAGTAAACCCGAAGGACGGTCCTAGCGGGTGAGTTCCTGCGATGATGAACTTAATGTAAAGCAAGTTAATGTGGCGAAACCCCCGGGTTAGCCTTGAGATTAAAGAACAAAGAGCAAAAAATAAAGTGTAAAGAACAAAGAACAAAGAGTAAAGTGAAAAGAATAAAGAACTTGCATAATCTGCATATGTTAATGTTGAGCATATTCCTTGCTTTTGTTCAGGCATATTAGCATCATGTTGTAGATTGGTTACTATATTTCAGCTTATCCTTTCTATTATGCCTGAGTTAGTCCTAGTGGAAAAGTCGGTGATGTTGAGGCCGAACCCACTGGGAACTTTGTTGTAGTTCTCACCCTACTATTTCCACAGAGCCGGGACCGAGCGAGCCGGCGAGCGACCGAGGTAAAGGTATCGCGCCTTAGTCAGAGGCCACCAAAGTTGTGTTATATTTTGTTAGTAGACACCCTTTTATCATCTTTTGTACTTGATGATTAGTGATGTAAAGAAAAGAATGTAAAGCTTATTTTGAGGTAAATGTGATGTAAGAAAGAAATGATGAAATCATGTAATGAAATGCAAAGAATCCTAAATGTAAAAGATGGATGTAATGTATATGATCTAAAATGAATCATATTACTTGTGTAGATGATTAGTTTTCCTTTCTTTCACTAATGGCTATTGCTTACCCTCGTGTAAGCCGTTTGTGTATGCTTCCGCTAGTGCTTTTCTCTATTGATGAAAATGTACATGTGATGAGCCTTCGGCGGATAGGGGAAACTCTATCCGTTCGGCGTCTGTTTGACGTGCTCGGGTCGGGCCAAATTGGTATCGGTCCCGGGGCGTGACATTACTCCTTCTCGTTGCACTATTATCCCTAATGCGGGCCTCGCAGTATTGTTTTAGCTTTAGATATTTTAATTTATTAAAGCTGAACAGCAAACAGCGGGACTGGCGAATAGCAGAACGGATGTGGTCCGGGTTCTGAAAAAGAGCGATGTTGCGTGAAGCGCATGGGCCGCATTTAATGCCCGGAAGGGAATGTTTAGGGGATTTTCTCCTCGGGAAGGGAAAGCGGCGTTTACAGAACCCAATGACTACAAGCGCGGGAAACTCAATATTCCACACTATTCGCCGACCCAGTGTTTGCTTTTCGGTTATCTGAGATTTTGATGAACGCGCTACCGGCGATTTGATTATTGATGCAAATGGAAATGAAATAGTGTAACAGCCCTAAACACTACACTAATTTCTCATAACCATTGCACTATTATGACTACCGCATTGCACCCTTACAATCTTAGTTGGAGTATTTTACTCCATGTTGCACTATTTGCGTTTAGATACAGAGAAATATTTCATCGCATAGTGCACTTTTACCTCATTTGTTGCACTAAAGTAAAGCTGCAATGCACTCTTTTTGGAATGTTGCACTATTGTGGTTTCATTTGCATCAATAATCAAATCACCGGTTGCGTATTCTTCCCAATCTGAGAGAACAGAACAGCAAACACTGGGACTGGCGAATAGCGTTTCCCGCGCCAGTCGCATTTAATGCTAGCGGCCAACTCGAACAGTGACGTATACGTTATACTTGTTATCGGTGAGGCGAAGAGGCACTGGCGGGTAGGTTAGGCGAAGAGACACCGGTGGGCACATTGAAGTTTCCTCGGAAAGTGAAAGAGGCTCTTCAAACGTATTTTCTTTATCTTTAAATATGGGTTCTTCAGATGCATTCCCCGTTACGGCGACACTACCTTTGGTCAAGGAGGTGAAGTCGACAACGGCGTTCCCCGCAAGCGGTAGCGCAGCGGTGGAGTACGAGAAGGCTCTTTGTATTCTCAGTCGCTGTGGCGGCGTCCGCCTCGAGTTTCTGTGATGCGGCAGCCACCGACGGTGACACCACAGCGAGTGGTTAAGATTGATTCGCACTGTCACACCCCAATAATCCCATATCGAATAGGAATGGGGATGTGATTGGGTATATAAAAGACTTAGACACTAGTAATAATAACTGGGCTTAAGCATTTTGGGCCGGTGGTTGGGCCCAACGAATTATTGTTGCTAGTGGGCTGGGTCGTTACATTTGGTATCAGAGCTAGTTCACCGGCTGAAAATGTGTGATGAGTCTCGGCTGAGCAAGGGTCTGAAAGACAAGGTGATAGGCTATACCGGAGTCTGAATGACAAGGTGACGGGCTATGCCAGGGTCTGGATGACAAGGCTAGCGAAACGAGTCTCACATCGCCTGGTGATCTTGGGCTATGTATGTGATAGGACTGACGAGGACGTCAGGGCCTTAACGGGGGGAGTTTGTCACACCACAATAATTCCATATCGAATAGGAATGAGGATATGATAATAACTGGGCTTAAGCATTTTGGGCTGGCGGTTGGGCCCAACGAGTTATTGTTGCTAGTGGGTTTGGTCGTTACACGCACTATCTAGAGTACTTTATTTACCACGAGCAACCAGGCTCATGGAAAATAAAGCATTCGAGATAATGAGAGTCGATGTTTTGCACCTCGTTGCTGGTTCGTACCCTTCTGAGCGAGTCGCCTTCTCCTTGTAGTCTCCTTCGGCACTCTTCCCTGGCCGCCTATACCTGTTTGCGTCGGCTACGTGCGCGTGGAATTGCAGACAAGCTTATATGATTCCATACTTTTGTTAAATAATTATTTGTACAAATTGGTTAAATTTTATATAATAGAACGTTGTATTGTATGCAAGTCATCTTTGTATGTTACAAAGTATTATAAAATTGTGTAATTTGCATCAAAAGAAATGTAATACTTGATCACAGGCTAATTGACTACTTGCGAATTTGTTACACTATTTTCCAAACAATGTAGCACTGTTTTTATGATAATGTAATATCAATTTTAGAAGTATTTGTACAATTATGTTGATGTTACCACCAAATACTGAGAAAAATTTTCACTACTATTTTATTGTTACATGTTTTATTGAAGAATCTTGCACTATTTTGATCAAAAAGTGCACCACTTACAGTCTTCTTTTACTCTTAATATCATGTTATCACCAATTGGGGAGTCGAAATTTACACTGCTAGACTAATTGTTGCACCATTTTCTTCAAACAATTGCACTTTATTACGTTCACTCTTTTACCCCATCTTGTGTTGCACTATTATTGTCGTTTAATGTTGCACTATTATTATACGGTTGACGAAGAAAGTATGATTTGTAAAGAGATGTCTTACTATTATCTTCTTTAATAAATCAGGCGTTATGTTCCACCTCTCGAACGCACCCTTACAAGCTTAGTACCACTCTTTTTCAAACCATTGCACTGGTATTATCACCGTATTGCACACTTACAAGCTTATTTGCACTCTTTATTCAATCTATTGCACTGTTATTAACACCGTATTGCACTCTTACAAGATTCGTTGCACTTTTTTGTAAACTATTGTTCTGTTATTAACACTATCTTGCACTATTACTCGCGTTTAACTATGGACTTATTATACAGTTAAAAGAACGCGTGAGCTTTTATGAGAAAACTTTACACAATCGTTTAGCAGTTATGTCACACCTCTCGAACTCTGGACCCGCCGACGACCGTCCTCCCCGCCGCCGACCGTCCTCCCCGCCGCCAAGCTTCCTGCCCCGCCGACGCTTATCTTCTTCAATCGTTTAGCAGTTATCTCGCACATTGAGGACCGTCCTGCCCCGCAGCCGACCGTCCTGCACCGCCGACGCTTCGCCTGCATTTGGAGGGGACGCCGTTCATTTGCACTTTTAACTTCAGATTATATTAAGAAATAAAGAAAGTAAAATTTTGACAGGTTATGGAGAGGTTGCACTGGAGCGAGCCTCGGGATGCACTGTTAGAAGGACGGTTGCACCATTTATCCTCGCGTTGTTCCTTCGCGTTGCACTATTATCCCTGTTGCGGGGCATGCAGTTTTTGTAATTTAGCTTCAAAAATTTTATTTAAGTCTTAAAGCCCAACAACAAACGGCGGGGCTGGCGAATAGTGGGGCGGATGTGGTCCGGGTTCCGAGAAATGAGCAAGGTTGCGTAAGGCGGAAGCGGCGCATTTAATGCGCCCCAGGCCGTACGGCAGGGTAGTATACGTATGTCAAAAAATACGTGGGAGGCTATTGTATACGAGGGACATTTTGGTCAGGCGGCGGAAAAAACGGACCGAATCTGCAAAAACGAAAAAGGTAGCACGATTATGCAAAAGCCCAAAATAAATAAATTTTTTATGCAAATTGGCCAATCTTATTTATCCACTAAATTTTTATTTGCATTTATTTTGGCAGCACTCATTATTGAATTATGCCTTCATCCCTACATATAATTTAAATTTAAATAAAAGAATTAAATATTATTGTACCTTCTAAAGTTTAAAAATAAATTCTATATCACTCTAAATTTAATGTCAACTTGGATACTCTAAAATTTTAATACCCTACAAAAATATCATTCTAGTTAAATTTCCATGAATCTCTATTAATTTTTTTTTAGCCTTTTTTCTCGTCTCCCTATCTTTTCTTTTCGTCGTTTAGAAAATCACTTTATTTTTCTTCTCGGGCAGGCTGATTATTTTACTTCTTTCATTTTCTTAATATATGATGTATAACGTAACTTTTATAATAGAAAAAAGTTAAATTTTTATAAAAGATTCTCCTCAATATGGAATAATTTACAATCAAATAAAAAAGGAAATATAATTTGGTAGAAGATAATCTTTTCATTTGAAATTATTTTCTTTGGTTGGTTGAATTGTTAGTTAAAAAAGATTTAACAAAAATTAATAAAAATGTAATTAAAAATATTTTTATAAAATATTAAAAATTGGAAAAAAAATATATTATTTGTAAGTTGACTAAAATTTTGAAAAGATATATAAATAATTTTTATGATTTTATAACAATACATAAATATATATTAAAAATAAACTGAGGAGACAAATTTGAAGTGCTAGTAGGAGGCAGTGTCCAAGACGAAGCAGTCATGAGATAAGTTTTTTTTATCCTACAGCAAAGACGGTATCGGAAGTGAGAAGATATGTTGCTTGCGCGGAAGGGAGAGGCCTCACACCCTTATGATCGTCCTCATTTGCAAGGGTGGCTCTTTTGCCCTATTCAACGAATAAATTGATTTGGTTTTTGATACCATTTTTTTAAACTTTACTAACAAACTTTAAACTAAATTATTCGTTAGTACAAAATAATTTATTCAATATAAATAGGCCATTTTGCATAAAAAGTTTACTAGTTTTGATATTTTGTAAAAATAAACCATTTTGCAAAAGATTTTGCATATCTACCAAAATACTTTTTTTCTTCTCTCTCCTTTTTTCTCTCTCATTCTTTTTTGTTTTCTTCGGCTTTCATCGGCCAAAGACGCGCTCAAGGCGGTCTTTGGTGTCTCGCTCTACTCGCTCAACTGCCCTATGCCAGTCGAGCTCAGTGATGTGCCCACGCTCTTCTCCCTTGTGTTATCAAGAATGGGCACGGGGAGAAAGGCAGCGGGGAACGTCCAAGAGGTTGAGGGAGTAGAGAAGGATTTCTTCTCACGTGGGTGGTTGAGCAGGTGGGGACCCCAAGAGTGCGGAGGAAGGCAAGGAGGGAGGTAAGGAGGGGTCACTTGAAATGATAATTGGACGGTAGACCTTTATGGCGAGGAGGCTGTAGAGTGCAATTTCACTCAAACAGTATAACTTTAGCTAAAAGGTTAAAACTTTTGTTTCAAAAAATACAATTTTCGTCCCGAAGAGTGTAACGTTCGTTTCAAATAGTATAATTTTTTTTGAAACAGTGCAACTTTATTTGAGCAGTATTATTTGTCCTTCTTCTTTGATTTTTGGCCTTTCTGTAACAGTAATGATACAAAATAGTCTTTCAAGGAGAAATTTTTTTTTTCTTTATTCTTTTATTTTTATTTTTTATTTTTTAAAGCCTCTGCATCTTTTTTCTCTTCTTGGAGAAGCGCATGTGCATCCTTGTCACGCCCCGCTCCCCGCCAATTTGTTCGGGTTCGAGCCACGTCAACAAACACCGAACGGACAGGGCCTCCCCTGCCCGCCCAAGGCTCCAACAACAAGTATAATTAAGCAATCAAATAAAAAGATTTGCAATTATACAAGACTTGCACGAGGGCAAGCAACAACAGAAGCGAAAACTCTAAGCTAAAATATAAAACCATACATAATATTTGACTATATTTAAACCAAATATTAGTAAACTAAAACTATTACATTCTCTTTACTTTCATTCATAAATTCTTTTACATCTTAATCATTCTCCCAAAATACATGATTGTTTACAACTTTATAATTCTAACCAACAAAAGAAAGTGGATACATGAACCAAAAAGGGAATGACTAAAATGCATAACTCCGGTGGCCACTCTTGCCTCGATCCTCCGCCGCCCCTCTCGCGCTCGGATCTGTAAGGTTAGTGGTGTGAGAACTACATTGAAGTTCCCAGTGGGTTCAGCAACTGATCTCACCGACTTACCCACTAGGCCTATTCAGGCATAAGTATTTTAAAGGAAAGAAAAGTAGCCAATACTAATGCTAATACTATGCCTGCAAGAAAGCTGTTAGTGGATATATTTAAACAAATATGAATGATTATGCATGCATGCTCTTTTGATAACTTTACTTTGGCTTTTTACCCAATCTTACCGGTTAACCTTTTTAACTCTAATAACTCACAATCCAAAATCTCTTTCATTCGGGGAGGCTCTAAGCACTACAAGACCCGAGGGACCGTCTTCGGGGACAGCGCTCCCCGTTGTGACAATTCCGGAACGCACCGCTTGATGGAGAGCTACCACCCTCAAGCCAAGACATATCGTGAGTATCGATCCAATTCCCACTTAGAAAATGTATCGCCGCTAGCCACAATGCCACTATCATAATAGGTTTCTACCTATTTATTCATGCCACTCTCTAGGTCATTCTTGTCACAGTGCCACCAATGGTTAAATCTTGTTTAACGAGTTATTTCTCGATGTCAATCTTGTCTCTATTGTCAATGTCACCTTTGTTTACTATTATCATAGTCTCGGTCTCACATTCACACAAGTATAGGGTTCCACAAACATGTCCACTATGGTTCTTATCATTCTCTATGCTCATCTACGTTAGAAGCATATAAATAAAATTCAACCAATTTTCACATGTAAACTACCCTACCATGCATGAATGACTATTAACATAATGTTCAACAAAAAAGTGAAATAGATATAAAAGGGAATCCAACGATTCCAGAATGTACCCCCCACCTTGAATATTGTAGAAGGGTTGTAATTCGACTCTCGTGATTTTGAGACGCTTCTCCCGCGACCTATATCCAAAATAGTGCCGAATTAGGCCCTATATACAAGATCTCTTACTTAGACTTTTCGTAACGTCAAACGGAGTTGTTCCACGCATTGAGAATACCCCTAATTAGGTTTTCAAGAGGTCAATTTACCACGGAAACAACCGGAGACAAAATTTCCAAAATTCATGCCCTAACAATGACATAATGGGATTTTTCCTAAATTGATCTCATCTCTAAGCAAAAGCTAACTTAGAATCCATTAGGAAGCATTCTAATTCCATTTCCAAGCCTTTTCAAACACCCCTATGGCATCTAACATGATCGCTAGTTGACCACCATTAGAGCACATGAAGCTCTCATGGGTTTCATTGTATTCATGGCCCTAAAGGGTTTCTAAAGCCTCTAAGAAGCTCAAAACTCCAAAACCTAGGGTTTAAAACCAAATCCTAGAAGTAATCTTGCAAGAACTCACCTCTAATCCCAAGCTCTACTAAGTCCTCCTTGTGGGAGAGCTCCTAGAACCACCAAAATCTCCTTCAACACCTTCTTTTCCTCCTCCTCCTTGCTCTAGGGCAAGATCTCTAGAGAGAGAAAGAGAGAAATGAGAGAGGGAGAGAGTTTAGAGTGTTTGCTGTGAAGGGGAGAGGTGTTGGGTATATTACATGTTGTAACAATTGCAACAAAGCCCTCCAAAAAGTCTTATTTGCAACAGACCAATTTGGTGCTGCCACACCAAAGTGTACCGGTACACGTTATTTTGTACCAGTACAACTCTGCGCAGAGACCAAACCCGAGAGCACGGTTCTAGGTTATGCGAGATTTGTACCAGTACATTTTCAAAGTGTACCGGTATCAAACTCGAGAGCTTCTCCCTCTCGTCCTGCGATGCTATACCAGTTACAACTCGATGGTTGTACCGGTACACTTGCTCCAGAATGCTGGTTTTGTGCCGTTTTCGATTCTATTTTGCGCCGATCGATGCTAAAACCTTTCTAACACCTCTTAAACTCATTTTTAGCCCTTCCAATCTTGTTGGAATGCTAAATGGAACCTATCCAACTATTTCTCTCGACAACTTTAACCAATTTGGGTAAAGTTCGATAATTTCTTCCGGATTTCAATATGTTACGGTCTTAGCCCTCAGCCTCACAGGCGACAACTGCTTCGGCTACGACCTCGTCACCTCCGTCCGCTCCGCATTCACTGCACCTGCTCCGAGTCCTTCGCCTACAGCATCGACGTCGGCGGACGTGGAGGCGAAAGAAGAGAAGATGACGCCACTCTCGTTAACATCACCGAGGACTACGGAGGCGGCGGAGAAGGCAATGATGATGGGAAAGAAAAAAAAAAAGAATAAGAATATTTTGGTCTAAAAATTCAGACTACATCTACAAAATTCAAAATAGTGGCCCACTTTTGTAAAATTTTAAAACTAGTAAATTTTGTATGCAAATTAGCCATATAAATATTATTTTATATAATTAAAATATTTTAAATTTGATTTTTATTTTTTGAAAGCATTTAAGCATTCATGAATTGAAAAATTAGTGTATTTTTCGTATAAAAAATGTATCTTATTCTAAAAAAATAAGTCGAAGGTCATCTACGCCATTACATCAAGATCTTAATTAACTCATCCTTTTGGCTGTTTGCACTTCCATACGAAAAAATATAGTTTGCTATTCTACAATTTAACATTTGCTTCACCACAAAAACTACAGTTTTGTACAATAATAAAGTGCTACATTTTACAGCAATAAAGCAGCAATAAATGATAAACCATAAAGTGCTATCATAGCGCACGATTGTCTCATAATTTGCAAAATAAAAAAACATAGTAAGTGCACTACTCCCTGAACTTATCGGCTGAGTCTCTTTTTGAAGTAAAAATTGTCGACTAGAGTCCTTCACTACCATATAGTTTATTATTTTGCCATTACGCGCAGTAAAAGAGTAATAAAAATATAAATAGTAAAACAACGCTTTTTAAATTTCAAAATGCCAAAACACAAAAGAGCAAAATGCTTAAAAAAAGCTAATCGAAAAGAACAAATTGTACCACTAGTCCCTAAACTTTTGAGTAAGTTCCAATTTTATCCTTAAAATGCTAAGTTTGAAGTTAATGGTTCCGACGTTAAAAAGGGTTTTAATTCAGTTCTTATATAAACATCTATAAACCTATATGAAATCACAATATTTTTTACCACGTGGCAAGTCACCTTCATCCTCATAATAACTCCACTTTGAATCAAACTACTTATTTTGAACCGAACCATCTATTTGAAACCGAATCGATTCTCTTCCGTTCTCTAAATTAGCACTTGAATCAAACCAAACCAATGAACTGCCTCTCTAATTTTTTGTATGAAAATCGAACCGAATACATTCTAAATTGGATTGCTCATCTAGCACTTGAACCGAACCGCTCATTGTATCTCTAAACATCTAAACTGAACCATTGAACTGTCTTTTTGAACCGAACCACCTATTTGAAATCGAATCAATTCTCTATCTTCTCTTACTTTTCTCTTTTCTAAATTAGCACTTAAACCGAACCGAACCAATGAACCGCCTCTCTGATTTTTTGTATGAAAATCAAACCGAATGCATTCTAAAACGGACTGCTCATTAAGCACTGGAACCGAACCGCTCATTGTGTCTCTAAACATCTTAACCGAATCACTAAACTGCTTCTTTTTGAATGTAGGAAAATATATTGTTCTCCACCTATCTATCTATATCTATACCTATACATTAATTCCCCAAAAAAATGCTACGTTGTTGTATTTCCTTTACTTTTGAACTTCATATTGTGAAACCAACCCTTCGCCTTCTCTTTATTCATAACGGCTAATTAACGGTCCACCCACCTTAACCCAACCCTTCGCCTTCCCTCCGTACATAACATCTAATTAATCGTCCACCCACATTAACCCAACTCTTCGCCTTCTCTCCAAATAACATCCAATTAATGGTTCACCCATCTTAACCTTCTTAACCTTAATCTAAACCGTAAATCGTAAAAACTCACACAAAAGCCCCTTCTCTCCTCTACTTTCTATTCCTCCTCCATGGGCTCTGAGGCTAAGATCGAGCACGTGCTGTGGACGGAGGATGAGTTTGCACGCTGTATCGCCGAGCTTGGCACTGTCATCTTCATCAAATCGAGCATTCTTCTAAATTTCAGAAGTTCTTTTAAAAGATTTACATATTCTTTATATTGTAATGTTGAAATTTTTTAGGTAGCTTTATTCAGTTTTTTCACGTTCTTTTTATTTGTATAGTATTCGAAATGATATGTTTGTTGTATTGAAGGTTTATTATTATTATTTTTTATCTTTTGTTTCTTTATATTTTTTTTCCGAAAGTAAAATTCTGTATTATATATGCTGTATTAAGTTGTGTTACGTTGTATATCTTTTTGTCATTTAAAAAATTATTGTATAGTTTTTCATATGCTTACTATTTTTCTACTTGTATGATTCTTTTTATTAACTGATGTAAGAATGTTTACAAAATTAGATTGATATATGATTTAAAAAGATCTTTATTTTCTTAAAAGGATAAGTATTATAGCTTATATAAAAATGGAAGAGATAATATATAGCTTATACAAAAAAAAAAAAAAAAAAAAAAAAAAAAAAAAAAAACCTCTGATTGTTTGATTTATAAAATATTAATTTTTATTAATTTTTTTATCTAAATCTCTTTCAAATAGTGTGTCAGTTTTGACTTAATAGATTGACAGACCTATTATCTTTCTATGAGCATTTTGTTACTAATTAATTTCAGCAAATTAATATATTTTTGCAAGAAGCCAAATATTTAGACTATTTTGATTTTTAAAATAATAACAAATTTTTTATACATTATTGAGATATTAAATTTATTTTACTATCTATCCACCGCAATGCGCTTAGAGAGAGAATCATTTTACCTACAGGCAGGGCATCCGCATATGTATATATATCACATATAATTTGAGTCCCTTTTTTATGTCATATTTTAATCCTATGACATGACTGTCCGAAAACTTGGACCATTGAATTGAATTTATAGATAAAAAAGTCAATGAACTCACGAGATATGGATGTACTGATAAACTAACTGTAAGTAATAATTTTTACTCTTAAGACAAGAATTAAAATAAAACATTATTAAAATAAAATATTACTGAAAGTTCTGGATCTGGAATGTGACATGCAGGAGGCCCTAGGGCAAAATGTAGGACAAAACGAAACTTGACTCAAAAGCTCACGGACAAATAATGCAATTTATTATCCTAATTAATGATTTCCAATAAAAAGTGCCTAATCTGAACATGCGACTACATTGAACCCTCAGTTACATATATAAACAAAAATGACAAGAGTGTCAATTACCAAACTAAGCTTAATTAATGTAGTGTTGCAAAAATAAAAAATTGATCATAAAATACAAAAAAGAAAGCCTACGTTTTACCGACTGTCTGGTATTCATCTATCTATTTTCACTCCCAAACAAAACAACAACTCAAGATGAGTTTAAAAAAAAGGCCATATAATTTTCCTCAAAAAAAAAAAAAAAAAAAANCGGTCCCAACAGAGGCATATTTTTATGCAAAATTTGAAAATCAGGAAAGCAAATTCTTTGGAAAAATCCCGTAAATTAATTTCTGCTCTCTTACAGCTCTACGGCAGGGACAGGAGATGTACAGTAACGGGGATGAGCCATGCACCACCGAACACACAGCATCTTCCAACAGGACCAGAGAGACAATGGGAGCCCCCGCTTTTCGTTTGTTCGTTTATTTTCTTTTCCTTTTTCTTTTTCTTTTTCTTTTGTGCATCAACCCATTCATTCTCTCTCTCTCTCTCTCTCTGAAGACACTCACATGGGCAGAGGAAGAAACGCCAAAAAATAATCCCCCTGTATACCCCATTCCATTCAACTCCAAAGGGACAAAAATCCATATTCCCCAAATTTCGAACCCAATCTCCTCTCCTCACTTCTAACTTTCCTACCTATCCCCTCCCTCCCCCTTCCTCTCCAACAACCTCTTCAAAAATCTGCATCCAAATAAAAAATAAAAAAAGAAAGAAAAAAAAACCGTTACATATTTACATGGAGAAATAGAAAGTAGCAAATTAAAATTTCATGCAACAGCCTCCAAATTATTCCCGTCGTAAGGTGCGATGGGAATTAATAATATTTCTCATCATCAAGTAAAAGCTGTTTTGTTGGAAGCAAACAATGACCAGCCGTCGATTATTCAAAAACATCCGTCATTTTGTCAGCTAGAAAGTGCAGCGGCATTACCACCAAATTTAATAAGAAAAAAGCTGAGGGGGCCTACTTCAAATTAAACGTCTCAAAAGTAAGTTAAAGGGGAGGGGATGGATGGGTCTTCAGACGCGTATATTATTAATAGTTTATCTTATCTCCTTGTTAGACAGTAGTAGCAGCAGAAGAAGGTAAGGTAAGGTAAGGTAAGGTAAGTAGTAACCGCCGCACTCACTCACTCACTCACTCACTCACCATCTTTCTTCTTGAGAAGGCTTCTGGCGAAGAGCAAGCAGATGACGAGAAATCCGAGCCCCGCCGCTCCTCCCACCACTATCGCCACCGTCTTCGTCGTTTGCTGCCCTATAAAAATGATCACCAAAGTACATACCGCTCACATTAATTACTACTACTGCTAGCGAGCTAGCTAGTGTCGTAATTTTTATTTTTTTAAAAAAAATAAATAAAAATAAATAGGCCAAGAGTACTGATCAGTTAATTAATTAATTAATTTAGTTAAAATTAAGCACGATAGAGATTCCTTGCAGCAGCCGCACCTCCTCCTCCTCCTCCTCCTCCTCCGGGGGAAGCACCGCCGCGGGGGACGCCGTTGGGGTAGTAGCTGTAGCTGATGTAGCACTTGTCGAGGTAGACCTGGCCGGAGGGGGCGCCGCCGCACTCGACCTCGGACTTCTGCACGGCCTGCGCCACGCACTCCCCGCAGTCCCCCGCCGACAGCTCCCCTTCGCACTGCGCCATCGCGTACACCCCCTCGTAGCTCGTCGCGTAGAACCCATTCCCGCCGCTGAGCCCGCTCTGCAGCTGCGCGAACGCGGTGTCGCGGCGCACCTCGAAGCCCGATCCGCCGCCGCCGCCGGAGCCGCAGGTCTTGAAGAGCATCTGCGTGCCCGAAACCTGCGGGAAGCCGGACACCTCGTAGAGGGCCAGGCACCCCGTCAGCTGGATCCGCGCCGCCACGGCCGAGCCGCAGAGCGACGACCACATGGGGATCGCGCGGCCCACGCACGACGAGCACTCGCCCGGGCTCAGGTCGCCGCGGCACTGGAAGACCCCGAACACGCCGCCCCCGCCGGAGGAGGAGGTGGCCTTGTAGAACTTGGCGGAGGCCGACTGCGCGATGAGGGCGGAGGCGACCGCGGCCACCGACTGCTGGGAGCCGCCGCCGCCGCCGCCGAGGGTCTGGTTGGCGCAGCCCTTGTAGACGAGGGCGTAGATGTCGGCGCCGGAGACGGGGCAGAGGAGAGAGAGGACGGTCGGTACGAGGAGGAGCAGGAAAATAAGGGGCGGGGCTGAGACTGAGAATGAGAATGAGAATGAGAATGACGATGATGATGGTCGGGGAGGAGGAGACGACGGGTGGGCTTCGGAAACGCCCATCTAGGGTTTCTACTCTCTCTCCCCCCTCTTCGCTCTCTTTCTCTTTTGCGCTCTCTCTCTCTCTCTCTCTCTCTCTCTCTAGTCTTTTCGCCCCCCTCTCTCTCTCTCTCTCTCTCTCTTAGTTACTTTCTTTTTTCTGTAATTCTTAAAAAAAGAAAATAAAAGATAACCCTAGTTCAGTGTTACGGGGTTGGGGGCAGCTGAGGGAGTAAAGAGGGGGCCATACGGAGGACTTGCTTTTTCTCTCTCTGGTGAGTCTGGTCATCTCTGGTCATGCTATGCGCGCCTCATAATGTAACTCAAATTATTTTCAGAGCTGCACAACTTATTGTTTGGTCCTCAGGCGTGCTATTTTGTTCTTAAATTTTAATTTGTTATAATTTTTAATTTAAATTATTAATGTAAAAATATTATAGTAATATTATAATTAATAATAAAATAATAGTTAAAAATTAAGTTTTTACATCTACGGTTTGTCGATATTTAGTCAATTAAGTAGAAATATACTATTTGATTGCAACCGTTCTAAAAGTTAGAGCTAAAAATTATAATAAATTAAAATTTAATAACTAAAATGTCACACGCATTATACTTTCAGGACCAAACATGCAACTTAGCCTATTTTTAATGATTTAGCTACGCATGTATTGCAATTTCTGTTCTATTTCTTTATTTTTTATTTTTTTTCTCAAATTTTGATTATAATAATTTAATTTGGCCATTTTACAAAAAAAATTATTAGTTTTGCGTTTTTGTAAAATGAGGAAATTTGTTTTTACAAATTCTGACCAAAATTTTTGAAACCTGACCAAAATACTATTATGCCTTAAATTCAAAACTTTAATTATGACATCTTTTCTCTCCTGCTTCACACCTCGAAATGCCCCATCTCTCATTCTTCCGCTCTCTCCTTGCGGGCCATGGCTCCACTGCCGGCAGTGGCCTCTCAACGCACATCCTACCTATACTGCCTCCACACTTTCTTTATACAAACCATTGAATCAACCGACGGACTTATACAAACCATTGAATCAACCGACGAAAGTCCGAAAGAACACCTCATAAGCAAGAGGAAGACGACGACCTAGACTTGCTAGTTGTCATGGATGCTCGACGCTTCGTTGGAGACAGGCAAAAGTGGGAGAGGAGGTAGGCGACGATTGTTGATTGAGAATGCTTACGAAGCATGTTCGTGGTCAACATGGCCGACAACGACCATAGTTAGTTAATTCGGATTTGGCAAACATCCGGTACGAATATAATTCAGATAAAATTCGTCTTTTAAATTTTAAATTGGTTGAAAAATACAGCAAAAAAACAGATTCGGTAATTATTTGGATACGCGATTTATACGGATATTATACGTTCACCAATTAAAAGTTGGGAATAAAAAATTCGGCTATATAATAAATATATAATAATTAATATACTATATATATTATTATTATTGTAATTTTTATATATAGATTAAATATATTTAAAATTATAATAAACATATATTAATAATATATAAGAGTTATATATTTAGAAATATTAATAAATAAATAAAAATTTATAAATAAAATATTATATAATAATATTTCTATATAAAAATAAAATACTATATATAATAAATAAATATATATTTATAAATAAAATTA
>NW_017890647.1:1552-7227 GCF_001540865.1 Ananas comosus | reverse complement strand
AGCAGGCGGGTCGGAGCCTCAAGCCTTCGGAGCGGAGGAAAAAGGCGAGCCCAAAACCCGCAGGGTCGCGGATGATGCGGAGAAGGAGGAGTCCGGCACCCGTTTACCCACTTACTAGCACTACCGGACCGGAAGGCCCAGAGAGGTGGCCCAACAACCCCGAATGGCAGCCCAACCAATCAGCATCTCATTTTTGGTCACTTTGCTGTTTAGTCCTAAGAGATTATGTAATTTCCATTCCAGTATTAATCCTGAGAAGTATAAGTACGAGATTGTATGGCAAACAGAATCATCAATGAAAATGAAATAGTCTATTTCTCCCCCAAAGGTTCTTCTCCAAACCCTTCTTCTTCTCTATCCCTTATCTCTATCCCAACTCTTTTCCCTAACCCTCACCTCTCGATCCTCATCTGTCTATCTCTCTACTTCTATTTCTCTTCTCTCTATCTCAATCCCAATTTCTATCGCTATTTTCTTACCTCTCTAGCCTCGGTTACCGATTACGTTACCTCGGATCCGCGACCAGAAGCACCAAGAACAGCAATATACAAGCCCGAGCCATAAGGGATATTACACCGGCATGGACGGATATTCAATTTGTATTTTCCGAGTTTAAATTCAAAAAAAAATACGGGAATGTATTAGACCTTACATTTTAATGTTCAGACTAGCGCGATACGGGGGTAGATATTAGTATAGTCAATTTTATATATATATATATATATATATATATATATATAATTGAGCTCCTATGCTTTTAAAAGTAAGTTATTGGTGTTTGTAAATTTTTAGCCATTAGATTAAGAGATATGCGGTTAGGATGATGTGGACCCCTTAGGGTTGAGTGGGTGGTTGGTTGAATAGTATAATCTAATAATTAAAAATGATCCGATGAGTAAATCTAACGGTAAAAAACTTACAAGCACCATAGCTGGACTATATATATATATATAGAACTAGGCTGAAATACTATCAATAATACAAAACTATTAGTGCCATTGATTTTTTAGCCTTTGGATTGATAAATGGGTGGTTAGAATGATGTGGGCCCTTTAGGGTTAAGTGAGTGGTTGGTTGAATAGTATAATCTAACGGGTAAAAATAATCAAAGGGTTGAATCTAACGATGGAAAACCCGATAGCACCAAATCCTTGGTGCTATCGATTGTACCCCAGCAGGACTATATATATATATATATATATATATATATATAATGAGATGGAGGTTCACTATGGACCTCCCTCTCATGCGGTCCACGAGGCCAGAGTGGCCTCGTGGATTGCGCGCGATCAATGCGCTCCCAACGCCGCGCTTTTCCGCAGGCGGCCACGGGCGAGACGGACAACGCCCCGCGGCCCTCTTGGTCCCGGCGCCGGCCAGGGCGGCGGAGGAGGAGGAGGACGACAACACAGACGAGTTCAGCAATGAGAGCGGCGACGACGCGACCCGCGGCCACCCGTCCGCGACCGCGAGCGCCGAATTTTTGGGCGAATCATTCGTGAATCGCGAATAATTATTTTTGATGAAAATAACGCGTATTTTTTTGAATTTTTCAAAAAATACGAAAACAGCCGTTTAATTTGTATCTTCAAAAATTCGTAAATAATTCGCAAATTAACTAACTAGAACAACGACGACGTGGTGGCATCTACCAGCTTGTGCAACAGGTGGATCTTCTGGCACGCGTACTTTAAATCTAAAGATCGATGCCAAGCTTGGGACTCCCCTCTTAAACCTGGGTAAGATGTGTTTTGTGTCCAAACCTGAATACACCAGGGCAGGCCTGGAATGACGTCCCAGACCTGGGACGTATCAGACCCTGACGAAGTATCCTCTATGATAAAGAGAGAAAATCTCCCCGGTTACACCTATAACACGTTCACCCAAAATTCGGGTGAAGTGGAGGGAGATAAGGAGAGTAAACCTCTCATTTTCTCTTTCTATTTCTACTCAAAAGAAAGGAAAGAAAACCTAAAGTAGAGAAGGATCTAAGGAGATTAGGAATATAAGAAGAAAAAGAGAAGTAGAGGAGATATCAACGTACGTGGATTCTAAACCTCACCACGAGCTGGAATTTCTTCTCTCACCAAACTCCGGGTTCGAAGTTGGGATCGAAAAGATTCCACCCTAACCTCGAAACATCAATCATTGAAAGGAAGTAGAAGATAAATCCTCTAAGTACTTCTAAAACTATCTTTTGGAACAAACTTTTTTGATTCCAAATAAAAGCCCGAAAAGCTAATACTCAAAACTTAACTTTAACTACTCATATCTTGTGTGAATATCCAACCTTAACTTCAGGGTAACGAAATTAAACCTCTAACCTGTTCAAAAAGAACTAGATTCTATATAAAATGGATAAAAGAAGAATTAAAAACTACTTAAAGTACTACTCGAAAAAACTTCGAACATTAGGGAATCTTAAAAAAGAATCACATGTTCTTCAGATCCCCCTGTTGAAGTAAACTCTTTGCTAGCCTGAAAGATGTCGAAAGGCCACCTAAACTGGAGTGACTTTAACCACTTGAGAGAAATATAGAGGATAATACGAATATCCTGAATTAACTACGAAATCGTACGTTAAGTACTATTGAAACTTAAAAACTTGTATACCAAAACCGATGGGGTGTATACTACTCAAAGTAAGAATATAGTCTCCGATACCATTTTACGTACGTACATTTCTATGTACGCAACCCAAGATGTTACACGTTAAGTAAACGAATTTCGTTTTATTTAACGGAAGTACGTACAATACCAACTCAACGATACGTATACATTGCGAAGTATATCAACTCTATACTGTACAACGTACAAATTCTATACAACCTTGTAATTCTCATTACACGAACATTTGTTCAACTCTTTAACCCATACTGTATATACTGTTACGTAAGCTGGAGATCCAGTAACCAACCTTAAGGCATAAAATCTATAAGAAAGGATAAGATTAACAGGTATGGATCCTAAGTATGGATCCTAAGTACTAAACAAACTGTAAATCAGGAATAAACTAGTGTACAACTCAAAAAATTATAGGGATCTCTTACAGTTAGAGAGAGTAACAGGTATAGATTCGTATGTATTTATGTATAGATATACAAAAGTGTACGGTTAATAAGAACAGATCACCATTAATTAATAAGATAAATCGTATATAGAGTACGTACAAACAAACGTTCAATTTGATGGTAAATGGTTAAGAAATAGTGGGAATCTTTTACAGTATTGGGATCAATTGGTGTAGATCTATATATGAACAAGATACCATCCTTAAATAGATTTGATGGATAATACAATAAATAAACAGTACGTAGTTGAATTTCATTTAATGTGGAATCTGTACTTTTGACTAGTTTAGTGAAACCACTTCGTGTTGAGTGGAGTAATACGAGGATTAACGAGAAGCTGTGAATATTAACCCGAGGGTTGCTGTTAAGCGGTACGAATTTCGGATTGTTTGGGCTTAGAAGTACTTAGCCGAGCAAAGGAGGTTAACTAATGATTACGGCGATGTGAAGGTTTAATTTTAACAACCCGTACAAGAAAATTGGAAATTAATCTCATAATCTCACAGTTAAACCGAGTTTTGAAGTATCCCTGTTTTTAGAGTTAAAGTTGGGATCCAAAGATCTAGGAGTTCTTGTGGCGTTTAAGTACCACTTAGTAAACTAATTTGATCAAATCTTAGTATATCCTAGAGAACTTTGAGATTAAAGTTTCTTAAATTGTTGTTTGGATTCAATTTTAGGTGTTTCTTGTGTGGAATCAACGTTCGAGGAGTTCGAACGTGGTCTCGAACCAGAAGAAGAGGTTTTGTAGAAGCTTCGAATTAGAGGAGGTTAAAGAGGAGAAACTATCTCTCTAATGTTCTTTCTCCCTCTCTCCCTACAATCTTTCACTCCCTTTTCTTCCCAAACTCTCCTTTCTTTGAAAAGAGAACACACCTTTGCTCACTCTGCTACGCTCCAACAAGCCGACCACGTTCTTTTTTACCTAACCAAACCAGTTTAGCGTTCTTTGAGAACATGGATAATTTTTAATGTCAAAGCCAAGTCAAAACTAGACTATGCAGATTAACTTCGGAAAGACTTATAGGCAATTACGAGTTTAAACTGACAGTCCGAGCTAATTTCAGTTAGTTTTCATTAAATACAATTAAAAAATTACAACTTAATAAAATCAAATGGTTTTCCAGATGAATGATTTTAGGAATTATCTAACGACAATCCGAGTCGAAAGTGACAAACACATAGACTTATTGTACCTTGAAAATTTAAACCAGAGTCTTTTTATCAAAACTGTTTAAAAATTAAAAAGTGTTATAAAATTGTGACGCTTAAAAGTCGACTTTCTATTCAAAGCAAAGAATGTCTTTTAAGATTTAGAGAATAAAAGCAAAGTTAAAGTGGTATTTAATAAAGATTTAATAGAAAATGAAAAATTTTAGATTATTTTTATCATAAAGTGTGATAAAAATAAATGTGAACGAAAATATAACTTTTAGGCCACATGATGTTGACTCGGAACTCGAAGAACTCGAATCACTTGCGGTACGCCCATCCCACAGAACCTGTAACCACAGCACGACCCCTGGTTTAGGTGCTACTCGAACTAGAGGGCTAGGCTTCCGTAGGGCCTATCGAGTAGTCTTTTCTGCAACCCTTTGAGGACTCGGTGGCTTTAGAGATGATTACGACTATAGTACGTCACCCGCATCAGATGGCTTCAGTTCATTCAATGCGTGAACAGATAGTAGTAGACGGATCGGGACCTTCATCTTTATCAGTACCGCTTCTTCCACGACAATTTACGTCATATCGGTATCGTACGGAGTGGGCCACACGACTTCTAGTGATAGGCGATAAGGGTCAGTCATTACCGTACCACGAATCACTCTATCAGGTAAGGTTCGTGATGTAGCTTGAGGAACTCAACGTAATCACGGTTTAGATGATCTTTGTACCACGAGCAGGTTAATGATCCGTGCTGACTTTCATGAAATGGTTATTTCATAGACATCTATGGATATGGGCTTCTTACCACGGGTTGTCAGAGTAGTGTTATGGTACTAGAGTATGTTTTCTTACACATTACTTTTTCTCTCTACGTGGTCACAGCTTTTCACAAGATCGAACTTACGGTATTTACCTCCAATATGGACACTGTTACAGCCGGCTGACCAGTGGGAGGATCGCACAGTACCATATCTACAAAGACGGCCACCGGACCGTACTGGTAAGGAGGATCGACCTACGGCTCCCTGCGGGTCTACAACTCCTACGGCGTAATGGGGTCAAGACTACGCCCCATCGACCTCATCTACGGTGGCTCCTATAACACAACCTGACATCCCCCGTCAAACGTGCTTCCACAGGTCCGACAGGTGTAGATTTCGTTACCAACACCGTAACACCCGTGAGGCAACGTAATACTTGGAACGTCATCTACTGTGTTCGTACACATGGGATGAGCACTCTACGCCGTCTTCGTAAGGTGTGGGGGTTAACCCTGGATACAACGAACCCACCGGTGAACCGACCTGACCGGTGGGGTTCATGAGAGCACGCGCGAAGGAAAGGAAGGGGAACAGGTAGGAGAGCGCGAACCGCGCGTAGTAGCAACAGGGAGCGAGATGATCACACCACACCAGGTGCATGTGGGTATTGCAGAAT
>NW_017890647.1:0-1528 GCF_001540865.1 Ananas comosus | reverse complement strand
TATATCTATACTACTTATAAAAGCGTGAGTTTTGAATTTTTTTCCTATTTCCCAAAATGCCGGTCCCTATTAATATAATTCCAATCACATACTAATAATATCATTCATTCAACTTTAATGGAATAAATCACAGTCGTACAATTTTTATTTTATTATAAATTATCATAAAATATATTAATTCTTAGTCATTAGATCTAATCCAATGACTGACGAATTAAGTATCTGTCATTTTTTTTACCCAAATTGCCCTCAAATAGTACGTATGAAATTTCACTTTTATATGCATGTCATATCTTCTAATAACCGTCACCCACATAATATCATATTTTATAACAAATAATATTCGCATTTCTAAATATTTTATTTCTTACACATAATATCCGCCACCTATATAATATCCAATCACATAATACCTTCCGCATATATAATATTTAATCATATTTTTTAAAAGGTGAATATATAAAAATTATCTCAATTTTACCTATTAATATTTGAAATATGAGATATTTTTTCAATAAAATATAACATATAAATTTACAATTTAAAATTTTAAATTTGTAGATAAATATGATTCACAAATTGATATTGATTTGAGATAATTATTAAAATAATTGTTGACACAAACAAACCTATTTTTAGTCGGAAAAAATATTGCATTTCATTTGCAAGAATAGAACAAAATTTATACTTATCCAAATTTTTGTCAACCGAAGGATATTTGTTGTAAAATATTTTTCACAAGCGCCCCATAAAATAATATTCCATACTTATCAAAAAACCGAAAATCTCTATGCAACAAACAATATTTTGTATATAATATCTCTCAATTAGCTAATTAAAAAAAAAAAGGTTTGAAAAATAAAATGATTTAAATAAGCTTATTAAATCAACTTTAAATTTTAAATTTGGCTCATAATTTCAAATGTGAATTAATATTTTAATTTAAAATTTGAAATTAATTAAAATTTCAATATTTTGGGTGTGTAAATAGTATTTCAAATTGAAAATAATTAATTAACTTGAAAATATATCAATTTTGAAAAATAGATGGGATGATAAATAAATTAATATCTTTAATAATTATTTATATTAAAATAATGGATTCAAAATTAATTTCAAAATTAGAGTTTTATTCATAAATTTAAATCTAAATTTATTAATTTAAAATTTATAATTACTTCAAATTTTTAAAATTTGGATACACATTAAAAAAAATTAATGTTAGAAAAAAATTAACTGATAAATAAATTTATACCACCAATAATTACTTAAATTTTAAATATAAATATAAGTTTAATTTAATTAAATGTTACGTGCATTGCACGTGCACTATAACTAGTATATATATATATATGCGTCTGGTGTGCTTCTGGAAGTATGGAGCGCTCTGTGCTTCCAAGTTGTTTTCGAGTTTCGGACTTTCGAATCGACGATCGGCTCCGTTAGACTTGATCTAGAAAATAAATTTTGCTATTTTTCGATATCATTTGCTCCGTGCTACCGATAGTATAGTAGCCTAGTTCTATAA
>NW_017890646.1:0-41815 GCF_001540865.1 Ananas comosus | reverse complement strand
GATTACAATATTGTTTATATTAATCCACACTTGAGACTTTTTAACATGCCCAAACGTGAAATTGAATTGATTGAGAGAAAATTAAATAAGTTGAGGAATCAAGTGAAACTTGAATTTCAGATCTTCTGCTCTTATATCATTTTAAATACTGTGAAACTTTTATTATTTTTTAAAAACTTAAACTATCAAAAAACTAATATTTTTTTAATTTTATTTTCAACTCCCTCAATCTAACACCAATTTTATTTCTCTGATATGTATCACTAGTGTTGCAGTTGTTTGAACAAGTACTCAAAATGTTCCATAAAAACTTGTTATTTTAGCAATATCGACTAATTAAATATTAAGGGAAAATCCAACTAGTAGTTCCTGAACTTTTAGTCAAGTTCCAGTTTGGTATTCCACAACTGAAACATTTGGAAACATTTCACTTTTCACATTTACTAGTAAAATTATTGCATGAACTTAATCCATCCATATCTTTGGCTCTGTTTCTCTGCCCACAGCTGATTTTTAGATTGAAAATGACTTTCAAATGAAGTGAAGTTTAAGTAAAAATTATTTTTTCATTGCTGTTTGTTTGATGTTTTGGAACTAGATCTCTCCAATTTTTTGTATTTGTTTCACTGAAAATTTTCACTTTGATGTCTTGGAAGTAGATCTCTCCTACCTTTTGTGTCTGTTTCGTCGAAAAATTTCATACTGGTACACAAATGGGTAAAAAAAAAAAAAAAAAAAATATTAGGAACACATAACATGATTTGATCGTAACCGGGTTAAGAACTCAATTTTAAGTAACTCAAAAATTTGCAAACAAAACTAAAACTACACAAAAAGGTTCAAAATCATAGCACAGTTTAACCCATTAGAAAAATAGCGTGTGAGCGTGGAATCGATTTGGACTTGAAATGATTTATTTCCGATTTTGATGCGCATATTTTTTGATGTTTTGGATATGCTGCGAGTATCTAATATTTTCTCATGTACTTTGTGTTGAAAATTTAAAGGCTTAATTAGATTTCTTTATCTAATTAGTTTATGCTTCATACTTTGCGCTAAACTTAGATCCCATTGGATTGTACTAGCTATTAATAAAATTTTAATATCATGGACGGTATTAATCAAATCATTATGGGCCAATCGTTATTCTATTGTCTTTGTTCAAAGTTGTTAGCGAGAAAAAAAACGTGATTCTGGTTGGTAACAATGAATACAAATAGTCACAATTATTAAAGCACATANAAGTGGTTAGTTTTCACCGAAAATCACTTTCCCCGTCCCACTTCCACCCCACTTCCGTCGAAACAAACAGGCCATGAATACCTCTATGTGATCCGTATCCAATCAGAGGTATTCTACATAGAACAACTTTGAACATCTTTGCCCATTTAGTGCCTATCCGAACTTTGCCATGAATCTTTGCCATGAATCGTTCTTTAACTACCCAACATTTAGACCTGTGAAGTTTTAATTATCTTATGGCTATGCTATAAAATTCGCACCTTGGTACAAGTTTGTATAGTGAAAAATTAATGATCGTGCAAGAGATTAATCTCCAGACCGGCATAATTTTACATTTTGCGAATTTCATGTGCCACGAGCTTGTTTAAATGATACTGGTTGAAAATTTGATTCAACCTTGCATAAGTTATACTCTGAACTCTTTTGTTTCTTGGTTCAGTGTAAAGGATTAGATTTGTGTATGAAAAGATTATTTATCACTGGGGTTGTTACATGATTAGAGTGTTCAATCTCTAGTCCTACTTTGGTTCTTAAAACTCATAGAATTATATTTGCTTATGCGTGACAAAATACCTTGATTCTACTTTGTTAATTATTGTACTTATTTTGCAGGGAACTTGGATTCAAATTTTATTATGGTCCTTAAACTTTTGAAGTTTGATAAAGTTGTTTGGCTTTTCTCTCTTTCTATATATACTAGTAAAAGAAGCTGAGTGAAAATTGGAAGTATAAAATCGATGAACTGCACAACATTGAGTCTGTAATGACTCGACTTGCTAGTAATAATTACTTGTTGGGCTCAAACCATTTGCTTAAAGTACTTAAATTTAATTATTATTACTAATCTTCATGATGTCTGGTATGTCTAATCGCAATCTTATTCTTATTCGAAATGAGACTATTGGGATGTCACAGAGTCGTGACATCCAGGCATATAGGGCTTATTTGTTTTACCAAAGGTGAAGTTCAGATTGAGCTAGACTTACGGGTGAATTATAGTTCAAGTAAAAATTATTATTATATTTTTTGGTGTCTGTTTGTATAGTTGTGAAACTGGAGTTCTTCCATTTTTGTTATTTGTATAGCAGGAAGTTAATGATATAAATGTTAGAGGTGTGAGAGTTAAATTAATATTTTTTTATTCTTTTATCTTACCTTTTTTTTTTTTTTTTTTTTCTGTAATTGACTTAGGCTTGAGGTGGAATGAAGTAATTATGCTATTTTGGGGAGTTTGAGTTTTGACGGAAGGTGAAATAGCAATAAATGAAGCAGTGAAAATGGATATTTGCGGTGAAAATAGCTTTACCTAGCTCTACTTTTAACGAAACAAACATAGCCATAGATGAAGCAGGTACAAACAAAAATTTTATTCTAGTAGGAGACCTAAACCAAAATGTTGTTGGAAGTTTATGGATATTTTGGCATTTTGGTGAATGCATATAAATTTTTGTGGACAATATAAATAAATTATGTATAAAGGAGAATTTTTTTTCTCAAATATTAATGAGAATTTTATTAACTTTTATTCAGAAATATAATAATATTTTAACAAAGTTAATATTTTCTATATAATAAATATATATTATTATATTAATAATAGTGGTGTCTATCTCGTGTCTGTGTTTTAATTTTTTGGAACTGTTTAGTCATGGTGTCCAAGTAGTGCCGTGTTCCATACTTCGTGTTTGTGTCCGTGTCTATGATGCCTATTGCCTATTGGTACAACCAATAAGTTTTATTCTTAGAAAGAGATCTGAAATAAAACATCGCTGAAAGTTCAGAATTGAAAATGAAACATCGTTGAAAGTTCAGAGTTCTGAAAGTCGAATTTAAAAATTGAAGGACTAGTAGTGCAATATATCCTTTCTTCTTTTGTCTCTTTTGGGACTAGTAGTGGAGTATACTCTTTCGTCTTGCCTCGTGTTGGAATTTGCGGGATCAAAAAAGACCAATAGACAAGTGAAAAGTAAAATCCACCAAAAGTTCGTTTCCGTCCTGATTCGCCCCGAATGGAACGGTATGTGGGCGCCAAAATAGGATTAAAGTTAAACCGCTTCAAATCGACCTCGACTTGACAAGAAGCAGAGCGGGACATGGGGACTCTTCTGCCTCTAGATCTACTCCGTTTGCATCTCTAGCGTCGAAAATGAATTAGATAATATCCGACCTTACCACATGCATATTTAATAATATCCGGATCTAGTTGAATACGGATGCTGATATGGTTTTCAAAGAATTTAAAATTATTCGGATATCCGAAAAATTGAATACAAATATGAATAATCAACAATTAATATGTATATATGTTATTAGAACTAAGCTAGAATACTACTAATAATTAAATTTTGTAGGTGAATAACAAAGAGTGTGATGTAGTTCACAATTTACATGGTATGGGGCCCTCCTAATGTTGCCAAACTTAGGTTTTCAAAGTCCCAACGACCTATAGCTAAGCTCTGATACCAAATTAATCTGTCACGCCCCGGATAGCACTTTTCCCGGCACGCTAATAGATCCGCCGTATACAAGAAATTTTTTCTGTATACGAAGCAATCACAGTATCTGTAAACAAATAATGCTACAAACAGTAGCGTAGAGCTGTAAAGAACTAAGCAGGTAGAACCAAAAAGAAAGCATCTCAAATGTACACATACTATACAAAGTACAAACCACTCGCTCCAGCGAGTTCAGTATCAGTATGTACATAAAATCGAAAAATAAAACTCTACTACCTGCAACTGGGGATCCTCTAGCACGGCGACTAATCAGGTTGGGCTCTAGCTCGCGACACCCTTCCCTCGATCGGTCTCAGAAGCTGCAGCCGCCGGAACAGAAGGCTCTGCAAAACACAGGGAGCAACTGGGCGTGAGAACTACTGTAAAAACAAGTAGTCCTCAGTGGGTACCGCCCTCAACATCATCGGCTTACCCACTAAAACTACAGTAGGAAACAAGGCTGGAAAGTAAAGCTGGAAAGAAATCTACAGCTATATGCCACTACACTATCCTACTGTATCTAATATGCACTTGACCCAATCGCATTTCAAACTGATTCACCACAAATCTCATTTGAGCTGTCCAAACGGACCCACTCTGCCTGTAATCAGCTATGCCGTACACCACCCCGCAAGTGGCCGGCGCATAACTATTTAACAGAAACTGCGACACCGATCGCACTGAAACATCATTCCGGAATGGCTCTCGTGGGCGCGACCCAACGAGATTACTGTCAATCTCAGGCTGCCCTCACAGGCTAAGTCAAGCAATAGGTCTCACTGAACCACTAACCACTATCCACGTGCCCTCGGCACAATCAAATCTCAAAATGATCAAATCCGGGTCCACCGTCAACCACGACGGCACCCACTAGTCCAGAACAGTCTAAACATGACTATAAAATAAACTCGGCATCCCAGCACGAGTGTAACAGTAAACTAAACTACCTGGGGTACTCACAACCCGAATACAACAACTGTATAAAAATACAACGGCCCCTAAGGCTAAATCAGGTAATTCCACATATGCCAGGTTCCGAACGCTGGTTTTCTCCTATGTTTTATCCAAGTCCCATATGTATGATTAATAACAACTAATAACATGCTCCCAATTCAGTTTATATGTCTAAAACATACCTACTCATGAATTTGAGCTAAACAATAACAACTTGTAATATTAACGAAACATGTCGATGAACAATATTATAGGAGTAGGATTCCGATAATAAACCCACCTCAAAAGCTAATCCAGAACAGTGAAAAGTCGATAGGAGAAGAACTTTCCATGCTCGCTCGGCCTCCAACGGCACTACCACGACACACACACGCTCCAACAGATCGCCGGCGCGAAGTTGACGTCGCTCCAAGCTCAACTGTGGCCTCCACGAGCTCTCCACTTCAATCTAGAGAGAGAGAGGAATTGCAAAACATCAATATCCCTCACTGTCTCTCATAGCTAAATAGGCCACAAGATAATGATGCATGGGGGTGCACGTGGCATCCAAAACCACCCCCATGCATCATCAACCGACTAAGTAAATAAATAAAAAAAAATAAAATAAAATAAGGATACTACACCATGAATACCTCTATGTGATCCGTATCCAATCAGAGGTATTCTACATAGAACAACTTTGAACATCTTTGCCCATTTAGTGCCTATCCGAACTTTGCCATGAATCTTTGCCATGAATCGTTCTTTAACTACCCAACATTTAGACCTGTGAAGTTTTAATTATCTTATGGCTATGCTATAAAATTCGCACCTTGGTACAAGTTTGTATAGTGAAAAATTAATGATCGTGCAAGAGATTAATCTCCAGACCGGCATAATTTTACATTTTGCGAATTTCATGTGCCACGAGCTTGTTTAAATGATACTGGTTGAAAATTTGATTCAACCTTGCATAAGTTATACTCTGAACTCTTTTGTTTCTTGGTTCAGTGTAAAGGATTAGATTTGTGTATGAAAAGATTATTTATCACTGGGGTTGTTACATGATTAGAGTGTTCAATCTCTAGTCCTACTTTGGTTCTTAAAACTCATAGAATTATATTTGCTTATGCGTGACAAAATACCTTGATTCTACTTTGTTAATTATTGTACTTATTTTGCAGGGAACTTGGATTCAAATTTTATTATGGTCCTTAAACTTTTGAAGTTTGATAAAGTTGTTTGGCTTTTCTCTCTTTCTATATATACTAGTAAAAGAAGCTG
Organism: Ananas comosus; assembly: GCF_001540865.1. Taxonomy (NCBI): domain Eukaryota; kingdom Viridiplantae; phylum Streptophyta; class Magnoliopsida; order Poales; family Bromeliaceae; genus Ananas; species Ananas comosus. The sequence continues at coordinate 35,861 of NW_017890646.1, read as the reverse complement.
AGTGAAAATTGGAAGTATAAAATCGATGAACTGCACAACATTGAGTCTGTAATGACTCGACTTGCTAGTAATAATTACTTGTTGGGCTCAAACCATTTGCTTAAAGTACTTAAATTTAATTATTATTACTAATCTTCATGATGTCTGGTATGTCTAATCGCAATCTTATTCTTATTCGAAATGAGACTATTGGGATGTCACAGAGTCGTGACATCCAGGCATATAGGGCTTATTTGTTTTACCAAAGGTGAAGTTCAGATTGAGCTAGACTTACGGGTGAATTATAGTTCAAGTAAAAATTATTATTATTTTTTTTGGTGTCTGTTTGTATAGTTGTGAAACTGGAGTTCTTCCATTTTTGTTATTTGTATAGCAGGAAGTTAATGATATAAATGTTAGAGGTGTGAGAGTTAAATTAATATTTTTTTATTCTTTTATCTTACTTTTTTTTTTTTTTTTTCTGTAATTGACTAGGCTGAGGTGGAATGAAGTAATTTGACTATTTTGGGGGTTGTGAGTTTGACGGAAGGTGAATAGCTAATAAATGCAGCAGTGAAATGGATATTTGCGGTGAAAATAGCTTTACCTAGCTCTACTTTTACGAAACAAGAACACAGCCATAGAGAAAGCAGGTACAACAAAATTTTAATTCTAGTAGGAACCTAACAAAATGTTGTTGAAGTTTATTGGATATTTCTGTAAACATTTTGTGAATGCAGTAAAAATTTTGTGTGACAAATATAAATATAAATTATGTGAATAAGGAGAATGTTTTTTTCTCAAACATAATAACTGAGAATTTTATTAACATTTTATTACAGAAATATAATAATATTTAACAAAGTTAATATATTCTATATAACTAGTCATATGCAGCGTGCAATGCACGTGATAAAAAAATAAATTTTTTCCTAAATATAATATATATTAATGTTTAAGTTATTAATGAAATTGAAATATAGACTAACTGAATTAACTATTCCCCAATTATTATTGTTCAAATTATTGGGGCTTATGTAAGACTGAGATTTTGGGCAGTGTAAGCATAAACTTTAGTTACGATGTTGTTGTGTGCATAATTTAATACAAAAGCAGCTCGTCAAGGTTTCGGGCAGAAAACGTAGTTATAAGATCTGGTTATAGTTCTACGGCGATTTTCCAAGTTTCAGCGTTAAAGTGAATAAGTAACTCGATTTTTCGAAGCAACCGCGGGTGAGAAGTTGCTTCTGCTCGTACGCGGACTTCTGTTCAATAGCAGTCCAATAAAGCATCGTTCGACGTCAGCTGTTCTGGAAGTACTGGCCGTACTAGAAATTTGATGTGTCTTCAACGGATTTCGAGAAAATCCAACAAACAATTGTTTTATATGTATTTATGTGTGTGTTCGCTTCTATTCGAAGAAGGATGGATTTTGTCGTGAATCGCGTGGTCGATCTTGACGAAACGAAATCGAGCTTTGTTGTCTCCAGTCGTGCGATCGGGCACTGGTGCACATCCGTTCAGTGATCCTTTGACGGAATTGACAGACGATCTGTGGAGATCGCGCGTTGATTCGAGGAGAAGTCGGTAGTGCAAAAATGGTATTTTCAGGCGAAATCGCGATATTTTATGTACCGTTCGCAGAGGGATCGCACAGTGAGGGTCTGTTCATGATCGCGTTTTAGGTCGTACTGTGAGGGACTCGGATTGAAATATCCGAAGTTTGGAGGGACTTTCGGGATAATGCCTATGTATATAAGGTATTCTAAGGTTTTGATCCCCTAACCCAACCCATAGCCTTGCCTAAGCCCCAGCTGCACTTCATCCCTCTCCCCTGCCCCATACCCGCTCACCGCCCAGCGGCTGGCCGCCACCGGCTCTGAGCCACACGCTCGCCAGCAGGGCAGCATCACTTCTCTCATTTCTCCATCTCTTTCTCTCCACGTCTCTCCGCCTCTCGGGTTAGTGAGAGACCCGAGACTGCGCCTCCTGCACGACCCTCCCCCTGACTTTCACCGTTGCGCTCGCCTGGCGATCATGCCGGCCGACCGCCCGCGCTCGCGCTGGCGCCGCCAGCGCAGCGCAGTCCACGCGCCTGCAAGCAGCCCAGGCGCGAAGCTCAAGCACGAGCTGGGTTGCACCAGCTGTATGTGCGCCGCCACTGGCCTGGAATCCCTGCTCCCGCGACTTCCTCGCGAGCCCGGGACCCCTATCCCGCCGTCGGCCGCCTGTCCACGCGTGCCCGCCGCCGTCGACCAGCCTCGCCAGCCGTCACCCGCCCCAGCCCCGCTCTGGCCGAGGCGATGCGTTGCGACCTCCCCTGGCCGCCGCCGCTCCGGTCCGCACCGCGATAGTCCGCTTCCCGACCTCAGGCAGTTCGCCGGCACTCTGCCGCCGAGCCGCCCTGAGCAGCACGTATCTGCCCGCCTCCGGCGAGCCGCCTGGCAGGCCCTCCAACCCGAGCCCTGAGCCGAAGCCGCGTGTGGCGGCTCTTCTTCCCGCGCGCCCGACGCCCTGACAGCCTGTGCCGCCCTTCCCGCGACCTCAGCTGCAGCCCGCGTCTCACGCCGTCCGGACTCCCCGCCGCCAGCCGTGGCGCAGCAACTCCTGGACCCGAGCCGATCTCGTGCGGCTCGAGTTTGCTCCGCCGTCGCCGCGCGGCCGTCCCCCCCCCCTCATCGCACCTCCCCCCCCCCCCCCCCCCCCCGCCCCACCCCCCCCCGCGCCGCTTTCCAGCCCGAACACGAGGTGAGCACCGTGTTTACTCACGGCACCCCCCCCAGCACTCGATCCCTTGGCCTCATAGCACGGCGCCGCCGTGTCACGGAGGCCGCGCGGACAAGGATTGCTCCGCCAAGCCGAAATAGGGCTAGTTTTAGGGCTGTTTGATTGTCGTCGGGCTTCTACCGAGCCTCCCACCGATCTCTGCGGAAGGGACACGATGATCGTAAAGCGACTGCTGATGCGTGCGTGCTCACAGGCTTAGTTTCTGATGTCTGGGAGACTGCCATCCGGACTGTTTGGCGATGGTCCTTATCCGTTTCAGCCTTTTGCTGCTGTTTCCGGGCTTGTGCTTGTTTTTTTCGGCGATCCCGATGGCATTCCCGATGCCTCCGGAGGTGAGCACGGTGACCCTGTCAGTGCTGATCACAATGCTTACTTTCCGTTGATCAGAAGTGTCCGTTAGTTCTGTCGGCGCGATCTTCCTGACTAGCGGCGCTATTAAGCTGACCTTTGAGTTGGCTCCCGCACTTCCACAGGCGAGCCGCTGTGCTCGACGGATCGTGAGCACTGGAGCTCCGCGTATGATCGAGACCGTGTCAGTCGTGTCTCTGGCGGACTTCGAGAGTCCGTTGCGTGAACGAGCGCGCTTGAATGCGCTCAATATTACTAAAATATGAGTTTATGTATTGAGGTCTTTAATCATTTGTGGCTTTGCGTGGCTACGTGGGTCAGTGTGTGGGAGTTTGTAAATGACGCGCTGGACTGATGTCCATGGTCCGTTAGCTCGCGAAAATCGTAGGCTTCGATTCGGGTCGTTTTTATCGCGACGAAATTCGGCACGAAAAGAAACCGTTTGGTTCGGATCTTCCGACGGGTTTGTTGCTTTCGTGTTTTGTCGCTCGAGGGGCCTTGTTGGCTGGTCACCATCATGCATTTTGTGGGTTCGATGAATGATGGGTGAGGCGACGGTGGGGTTCCGGTGTCCGAAATGACACTTGTCCGGAACCCGGATTCGTAATGATTGATGCTCGGCGATGATGCGTGATGGTGCTACCTGCGTGTTCGCATGCCAAGCATTCCTATTTATTGAGTGCTTTTGGGGCAGCGGGTGACTCCGTGCTAGCGAGTCGGTGGAGTTCGGGACACTTAGTGGGTCGCGAACGGCGCCGGTGTGGTTTTTCGGCGACTTTCGGTGAGTACGGTAATGCGGTATAGGAGAAGATCTTCCTTGAAATTGTTTGTGAGGGCTTGTGATACTGGATATGTAGTTGTGGTTAGATTACTAACCCGGTGGACCTGCTATAGGCCTGTCGACATTCTTTGTCAGTCAGGAACAGACGCGGACATCCGTAAGTGGGTACTTCGACCAACGACGTTCGTACAAGTGGTGCACGCATGTTAGTGATGGTTTCCGTACCCTTCCCTTCTGTGTACTATCGGCATAGTAATTGAGCCTTGCACCCTGTTTATTCGTTATACTCTATCGTTGCTTGCATGCTTATATCCTTAGTAGGAGTAGAGTAGTCTATCTTACATCAGTACTGTTGATCTAGCTTGGGTTGTTGTTGGGCATTCCAGTATCTCGTTGACCTACTGTTGGTCTGTTGTTGCATCCAGGGCATCTGTTGATCTTAGTTGGTTGGGGTTGGGTTGTTGCATTTCCGTATCTGTTGACCTAGTTGGTCTGTTATTTGCTCAGCATCTGTTGATCTAGTTGTTGGTTGTGCAGTCCGTATGCTGTTGACAGACAGTTGGTCTGTTGTTTTGCATTAGCATTCTGTTGACTAGTTGTTGGTTTGTTCATTCAGTATCTGTTGACATGGTGGTGCGATTTCGTACTTCGTAATCTAGGGACGGCTTGTGGTCAGTTGACTTGTGGAGCCTTGGGTCCAGCACGACATTGACTCTCTCGTCATGTGTTTTGATGCTAGTTGATCGAGGTTCGGCGTTTGACGCCCTTAAGTTTCCTGGCTCGGCCTAGGCACCAGGTTTCAGCCGGTTTTTGTATTGAGCATGACGGCAGCATGACTTTAGTCACAAGGGCAAGCTTGGGGTATATCACAGACGGATCGGTTTGGCCACCGATCGGAGTGTACTTATCCGGATGGGTCGTCCATAGTGGGCGCGTGAATCGAGGTCGTGGCAGGTTGTGACATGGCAGGCGCTTGAATGGTCTGCCGGACCATATAGCAGATACGCAGATTGGTATATTTGGACTTCTGTCCGTGACCGCATATAACTATAGTAGCGGTTGTTGTTAGTAAAAGCGCTGCAGTTGCCTTCATTAATCGTCTATGGCTACTATAGTCTTGATACCTGTATACATTCAGTTGGCTTCAGTAGGCGGTAGTTGTACTTCTATTCATATATATGTCTCTTTCATTATTATTATTCGGCTACTTGATTTCTACTGACGGCCGTACTAGTTGGTTTAGCTCGTCCTAGATCCGGTGAAGTACTCCTCGCCTTCATCGCTTGCGGTTACCCACTGGCGAGGGGATGGAAATGTTTTATAGGTTCTTCACCGCCCCCCCATTTTCAGGTATTGGCAGGGCGATGAGTTTTGACGAGACGTGAGTATGGTTAGCGTTGCGTACTTCGATAGAGGCTTCGCGACGCCAGGTTATCGATTGTAGTTTTTTATCGTCGCTTACTATTTGTGTTGTTATATGCCTAATTAGTTTATATGGTTCAGTTAGATGATGCATACTTGATGTTTGAATGTTGTGAAGCTGGTTGATTTGTGGATTTGTGGAATTGTGGATATTGTTTCTGATCTTCAGTTTTGGGTATGTTGTGTAATACCTTGGTCTCGATTGTATTGAGGATATTACGCATCGTGGTTTTCTACCCCTGCGAGTAGTCCGACTTTTCAAAATAGAGTTTCCGTGTGGGAAACAGTTTTCAAAAGGTTTTCAAATGGTTTTTCATGATGAATGAATTAGAGTTCAAAAATAAAAGCTTCTGTGTGGGGAGCATTCTTAAATAGGATGGTTGTTGTATTGTGCATTGCATCATCCAGCGCCTAAGGAGTGCTTAGAGGCATGCATCATTCTAAGGATTGTTAGCTGTATGGAAATGCATATCATGCTTTGGTTGTTGATTGGTAAATGTAGGTTGTGGTTGTGATCCTGTTGTATCCGTTGGTACGCCGTGCAAATACAAAGGAGACTCTGCCCGAGTGGACAGAGGAACTTTGTATTTGTGGCGGATCTGTACGTCACGTGGGCCAGGTTGAAAAAAAAAAAATGGCACGTTTTCCGCAACTCTGTTTTTAAAAGGCTTTTAAAATCGGCCCCGGGGCGTGACAGCTTAATTTGGGCAAAGATTTTAACATTTTTTATACCCTATATATATATATATATATATATATATATATATTGATTTGAAGAAGATCGTAAAAATATTAATACAATTTTGGAAGAATTTTGAATCCTATTGAGATACTGTTCATATTTTGAGAAGTTTTTGCTGTACCCAATGTACATGTTTTATACACCACATTTAATATTTAACATTCGTTTTTAAAAAAATTATACATTAAAATTTATAAATTTTTAAAACCATAATATCTAGGCATTAAATGAACATAAAAATTAACAATATAAAAAAAGTTGATGAATTTGATAAATAGATGCTCAAAATATATAATGTCATAGAAACATAGTTATATTTATGAATTTTGTAATTTTTTTAATTTTACAGAATATGAATTGAATTCTAATTTAAATTCGTGAGCTTTTTAGAGGTCTGGTATACTTTTGTATAAATTGGCCGCAGGTGATATACATGCAATGTGTAGACGACGACGTCATGCTAGCAAAGGTGACAACGAAGTTGTGTCGGTGAGAAGGAGGATAAAGATGTGCCGGTGAAGGTGACAACAACGATGTGTCGGCATCACTTATGTAGTGACAAATGCATAGGTGGCGGGTATTATGTGTGAAAAATAATAAGTATATATAAGATTGGGATAAGAATAAGAAGATTGGGAGGTTAAATATCAAGATATGCTCGATATCTGATAAAGAGATGATAGGTAGCAAGTATCACTCGTCAGAAAGGAGATTTAGAAGATTGGTTATATATTTTAATCTAAAAGCAACAAAATTTTAATTTATTTTTAATTCAAAATGTCACATCTAATTTTAAATTAAATTTATATTTACATTTTAAATTTTAAATCGTTAATGGAGGTGTATGTCTATCATTTAATTATTTTTTTCTAACTTTAATTTATCTCTAGATAAGTTTTATATATTTTTAATTAATTTATACTATAAGTATTTTTTATATGTATTTCATTATATTTGAAAAAATGTGCGCATTATGTAAGAAAGGATTGATAGTTATGCCACAAAGAAAATATTTAAAAGGATATTACTAAAAAAATATACATAGGTAAAAATAAGGAAATACTAAAAAAAAATATAATGTAACAGTATAAAGACACATTAAAAAAAATTCGGTGGGATCAAAATAATTATAGTGAAGGTGACGAAGGGGACAATGTGCCGGTGATGATGATGACGATAAGGAGGAGGACGATGACCATGTGCTGGTGCCGGCAACGATGACAAATGAGAAATGATTTACTAAAAGAAATATATGAGAATAATTAAAAAAAATATAGGTGAAAATGAAAAAGAATATTATCAAAAATATATATGCTTTATATTTGATAAATGTATACATAAAAATGAGAAAATACCAAAAAAATATGTTAAGATACTATAAATGCACATTAAAAAAATAAAAAATTTTCAGATGGAATCAAAGTACCTCTCCAAACGAAGGTGGCAAAAGTAAAAGTGACAATGTGCTGGTGTCGACGATGACGATGTGCTACGATATACTGGTGCTAGCGATGGAGAAAGGATATTACTAAAAAAAATATTTAAAAAATATAGGTGAAAATAAAAAAGATATTACTAAAAAAAATATGTCTCAAAAAAAATATTTTCTGTGTATGAATAAATATTATGATGAGATATTATATTTATATATAAAGATATGTCGATATTATATGGGAGTGCATTAAGATATGCTCTATATTTAAGAAACGTAAAATATTTTTTTGGGTATTATTTTTGAATATTTTACTAAAAAAATTTAAAAATTTTAAATTATATTTTATTAACCATTTAGTTTTCCTTAAATGGGTATTAAATTTTTCTAGCAATATTTTATACTGAGTGCATTATATACTCTATATTTAAGAAACGCGTAAAATATTTTGATGGATATTATTTTTGAATAGTTTACTAAAAAATTTAAAAATTTAAATTATATTTAATTAATATTTTAGTTTTCCTTAGATGGGTATTAAATCTTTCTAACAATATTCTACGTGATTGGCGCACATATTACATGTGAGAAAGAAAATATTTGAGAAACACGTAAATAGGAGATAACAGATATTTTAAGTTAGGGTAGAAATTACGTTTGAGAAAACGCGTACATATTTGTAAAATGCATAGATAGAAGATAACGGATATTGAGGGTATTTTTGTCAAGAAAAGTGACAGATACTTTTATTTTTAATCGTTGGATGAGATCCAATGGTAAAAACTTAAAAATCTATATTTGAGAATAAATTATTATTTGAAAAATTATTTGAAATGAATGGTTGAAAATTACTGGATATGAAAATATTAGTAGAAAAGATAGAGGTATTTTTGGAAACAGAAAAAAATTTAAAACTCACGCTTTTATAAGTATAGATAAATATATATTTTTATATTAATAATAGTGGTGTCTATCTCGTGTCTGTGTTTTAATTTTTTTGGAGCTGTTTAGTCATGGTGTCCAATTAGTGCCGTGTTCCATACTTCGTGTCCGTGTCCGTGTCTATAATGCCAATTGCCTATTGGTACAACCAATAAGTTTTATTCTAAGAAAGAGATCTGAAATAAAACATTGTTGAAAGTTCAGAATTGAAAATGAAACATCGTTGAAAGTTCAGAGTTTTGAAAGTCGAATTTAAAAATTGAAGGACTAGTAGTGCAATATATCCTTTCTTCTTTTGTCTTTTTTGGGACTAGTAGTGGAGTATACTCTTTCTTCTTGCCTCGTGTTGGAATTTGCATATTCAAGAGAGACCAATTGACGAGTGAAAAGTAAAATCTACCAAAAGCGTCTCTGTCCTGATTCGCCCCGAATGGAACGGTATGTGGGCGCCAAAATAGGATTAAAGTTAAACCGCTTCAAATCGACCTCGACTCAAGAAGCAGAGCGGGACGTGGGGACCCTTTCTGCCTCTAGATCTGCTCCGTTTGTATCTCTAGCGTCGAAAATGAATAAGATAATATCCGGCCTTATCAAATGCATATTTAATAATATTCGGATAGTGTCGAATACGGATGCTGATATAGTTTCAAAGAATTTAAAATTGTTCGGATATCTGAAAAATTGAATACAAATATGAATAATGAACAATTAATATGTATATTTGTTATTAGAACTAGGCTAGAATAGTATTAATAATTAAATTTTGTAGGTCAATAACAAAGAGTGTGATGTAGTTCACAATTTACATGGTACGGGGCTAGCTCCTCAGGTCAGGGTGTAGTTTGTTTTAAAATATAATTATAAAGTTTGATTTTTAAATTTAGATATAGTTTTAAAGTTTGATTTTAACCTATAATTAAAATTTGTTTTTTTAAATTTTAATTTTGACATTATTTAAATTGTGAATTAATGCACCATTTTGAATTCAAATTTGAACCGACAAAATTACATTTAAATTGAGAATTAAATGTCAAATACAAATTCAAAATTCAAATTTTAAAATTTCTATTTTTGAGTGTGTAATCTAATTTTATATTTTAAATTGTGATTCTATTTTAAATAATTTTTTTGGACAATTAAATTTTTCTAAACCAAACAATAATAATGTCTTGATTCTCATTAAAATAATACCCAAATACAAATCAGATCCATATTCAAATCCTACGAAGTATTTGATCGTATCCAAATTCGTTTTTAGCAGATATAATAACAAAAATTTAGCATTCGAAATATATACACATCCGAATTTGTATTAAAAAAAAAAAACAGATACAGTTTCATCAAATATCCGACCGTATCCGATCCGTTGTCCTCCCTTAACACTACAACAGAATTAGGTTATAGGGACACATGTTTGGGACACTTTTGAATAAGTGTCCTATTTATCCTAAAACTTAAAAAAACATCTACTACTGCCTATATATAAAGCCTAATCCAACCAAAAATAAAAGATTACTCTACTCAACCCACCACACCCAGTCCATTTGGCCCGATTACAAACAGAAAAGAAAAAAAAAAGAAAAATCAATTACCATCTTTTCTTCTCTCTTCACTCAATCCACTGAAATTCTAGACGAAGAGCCTTCATGTCGTCCTCCTCTGCCACCGCAGCCAACGAGATAGAGTTTCGGCGGTTGCTAAATGCTTAAATAAGTGTTGGTTAATTAGCAGCACTCTTTTAGGTTATAGCGATACTCTTTAACTGTCACTATATACCTAGCGACCCCACATATAGCAACACTTTTTAAAAGTGTCGGTAATTTTAGCTAGCAGCACTTTTTTGACATGCACCTACATTTAAAAGTGTCGCTATAGACCGTTTTTGTTGTAGTGTAAATACCTATTCTTTGAAGGAAGGGTCAATGATAGAACTTTGTATGGCCAACAAACAATGTTTTTAGGTTTTTGGTTTCTCTATCAAAATCATGATAGGGATTCATATGACTGGAAAAAGAATCTTTAGAAGGTGCCTAAAAACAAAAAAGCTAAATTACAATTTTGGTCTCAAACCATGAGACACGCTATACGATTTGATCCTCAAACTTTAATTTGTTACAATGTGTCACTCGAATTATCTAAGTTGTTGCAATCAAACTCCACATCCCAATTTAGTTGAATAAATATTAATGTGTCGCAAATATGCAAATGATGTGATATTGTTATGAATGATGACAGGACAATAAGCAAGATGTCACGTTACGTCCACAACGGCAATACGTTAATACTTAGACAAGTAAATTAGATTTTGTAGTTTGATTGTAATGATTTATAAAGTTTTAACCAGAAGTTATCATAAATTAAATTTTGAAAATCAAAATGTCACAAATATTATAATTTGAGGACCAAAAGTGTAATTTACCCTAAGATTTTTTTTTCCTGGTCATATGAATCCCTATCATGATTTTAACAGGAGAAAGAAAAATTAGGAACATTATTTGTTGGCCATACAAATTTCTATCATTGACTCTTTCTTAAAAAGACATTTTTAACTCTTATGTTGGACTCTTGGTCATACAAAAATAATGTGATAAGGTGCGAAAGAGAAACAAGGTAAATATATATATTTTTAGACATTTGAAGTCATTGGAGGAATATTTAAATTGACTTGATTTATTTGGAAATTTTGGTAGAGACAAGATTCATTCAAATTAGAGTCTATTTTGATTAGATTTTTATCCCCTAAATTGTATTATGGAAAGAATTAGTTCTAGTATGATTAGAGTGGTTGAAGATCTTATTTTTATTGTGTATCTTATTCATTATAGTATTAAAGGTTGTAAAACTGTAAATACACTAATGTGTGTTTGGGTGGTCAGAAAAGCCTAAAAAAACCGACAGAAAATTAACTGAAATAGAGATTTTCTATGAAAAAATTTTTTCTTGAAAGTTTTTTTCCACGCTTTTTCGAGGAACTAGACAGCCTAAAAAAACTATCCACGGCCGAGAGCTATATATAGGATGTAAGTTTACTAGTCATGTGAACAACACTTTTCGGTGAAACGAATGTAAAAAGTGGGAAACTTCAGTTTTTACGATATTCATTTTTTACCAAACAAATAATAAAACTGAAAGAACTTCACTTCCACAGCTAGTAGGAGATAAGTCATTTTCATCTGAGCTCTAATTAAATCCAAAGTTCATTTCAATCCAAAATGAAAAACAAACATGCTCCTAATTAACGAAGCCGAGTTAATTAGAGAGTAGTGGCTGCATGCACGATAATGAGGCCGAGCACTAATTAAATGGGTTTAATAATAAAAATATTTATAGTTTAGATATATCTTCCTCTTCAATGTCTCTTCTTCATATTATTTTATTTTAATATTTTAAATTCTAAATCATATAACTGATATTAATTAGCACGAATATTGGCCGACTATTAATTAATATCAGAGCAAATCCTGCTTCCAATATTATTTTTGATTTTTGATTATTTTTGTAAAATGTTCAAGCAGTGAACAACAATTAATCATAGCTTTTCCATGCGGGGCCTACAATAGAATTATGACTCCATACTTAATCATGTACTTCCACTTAAGATGTGTTTGATTCGAAGTCGGAATCGGTATCAGACTCGAAATGAGAATAAGTTGGAAACGAAATTGGAATGATTCATTACCTCATTTTGTTTGGTTGCCACCTGAATCAAAATCGGAATGAACTATTTCTATTGTCGGTGTGTGATTCAGATAGATATCAGAAATATAATCAAATTAATATGCTAATTTTATCTTTATAATATATTAGCTTAAATTCAAACTAAAAATTAAATATTAAAAATTTACGTCAAAATTTTAAAATAATATCAAATTTTAAATATATATTTTTAAAAAAATAAACTTTGAAATTGAATTGATAATTCAAAATATAAAAGTAATCAAATTCAAACTTAAAATCATAATTTAAATTTCAATTGAATCCGTAAATTTAATTTAAATTTTAAATAAAATTTGAATAAAATTTTAGATTTTAAATTAAACTTAAATTCAAATTTATAAATTAGATTCAAAATGCTTGATTGAATCTTAATTTTTAATTTAAGTTCAAATTAAAATTTAAATTTATAAATGTAATGTTTACTCTTAAACTTATATTTTAATTAACAAATAAGATTAAAAAAGTGAAATTTAATCCCGCATACCAAATACGGACAAACATATTCGTCTATTCCGATTCCGATTTCAGGGTGAAAAAGGGGCGAACCAAACACACCCTTAAAGCAAACTCTCAAGGGATTGGACCAAATTACATTCTAAGTAAGCCTCGAATGGGGTTCAAGGATATCCAAATTCTAAAGTTTGTGTCCCACCATGCTCTATAAATACTCTAATATTAGTTTAAATGTGTATGTCCTCAAACTGTCTCATGGCTACTCTTATTCTTTCTTTGTTGCTGTGGATTTTAGCCATCGACACCGTTGTGGCAAGTGGTTGCATGGAGATAGAGAGGAACGCACTCCTCACGTTTAAGGCCGGCTTGGTTGATCCTCAGAATTTATTGTCTTCTTGGGAAGGCGTAGATTGCTGTAAATGGAGGGGAGTCGTCTGCAGCAATATCACGGGCCATGTTGTGAAACTCAGCCTCCGAGGCTCGTATGATATATTATACGGGGAATGGTCATGTTTGAGCGGTGAGATCAATCCATCTTTACTTCTTTTAAGCAATTTAGAGCACTTAGATCTCAGCATGAACAATTTCAGCGAAAACAGCATCCCACCATACTTGGGTTCATTCAAAAACTTGAGATATCTCAACCTCTCTTATTTAAATTTCGGTGGAACAATACCTCCTCAAATTGGAAATCTCTCAAAACTTCGCTACCTTGATTTAAGTTTTGACTCCACTTTTTCCGGCATCACTCTTAGAGTAGATGACATTTTGTGGCTCACTCGTTTATCTTCCTTAAAATATCTTGATTTGAGCGGTGTGAATCTGAATACTTCTACAGATTGGTTGCATGCTGTAAATATGCTTCCTTCGTTGAAAGTGCTACATTTGGCTGACTGTTCACTTCCCGGCATTTCTACATCTCTGTCACATTTCAACCTTACAACTCTCAATGTGCTTGATCTTGGATATAACTCCATAAACTCCACCTTACCTACACGGCTGCGGAATCTCACAAGCATCACTTATCTTGACTTACGCTCCAACGATTTTCATGGCGTTATTTCTGATGAGTTTCTACATTTGAGCACTCTTAATGATCTATTCTTAGGATATAATGATTTTAAGGGTATGGATCCAAAGGCATTAAGATATTTATGCAACTTGACTACACTAGATTTGTCAAGTTTCAGTATTGGTGGGGAAATCATGGAATGGGTTGAGATGCTACCACGATGCGTGCGCAACAATTTACAGACTTTATATCTTCGCAACAATAACTTCAGAGGGAATTTATCAGGATGGCTCGAACAAATGAATAGCCTCACAGACATAGATCTCGGTTCAAACTTGCTCAGTGACAATAACTTCAGAGGGAATTTATCAGGATGGCTCGAACAAATGAATAGCCTCACAGACATAGATCTCGGTTCAAACTTGCTCAGTGGTTCAATTCCTATAGGAGTTTGGAAACTTCCAAATTTAATTTCTCTAGATCTATATAATAATTCATTGGAGGGTGTCGTATCTGATATCGAACTTTCTTACCTAAGAAAAATACAACACTTAGACTTGTCATTGAATGCTCTCACTGTGCGAGTTCGTGATGATTGGGTTCCTCCTTTCCAACTTAAAGAAATTGGATTAGCCTCCTGCCAATTGGGTCCCAATTTTCCAACATGGCTTAAAAGTCTGTCTGAACTTGAAGAGCTGGATTTGTCGAAAAACATAATTGCGGATACACCTCCCAGCTGGTTTTGGAATATATCTCATTTTATTTCTATTTTAGATCTTTCAGAAAACCAAATCAAGGGGAGATTGCCATTATTAATGGACTTTACCATACTATGGAACTTGAATTTGAGCTCAAATCAATTTGAAGGCCCGCTACCAATATCTCTGCCACATAATCTTGAACTCATCGATCTCTCTAATAATTTTTTCACTGGAGTTCTTCCAAACGTTGTATTGCCACAGATGGAATTCTTATTCTTGTCAAATAATGACATTGGTGGTCATATACCATCTGCTCTATGTGAATCAACTTTTTTGGGAGTTCTCGATCTATCAAACAACAACTTGTCAGGAGAAATTCCTGAATGTATCGGGAAGTCACAAGAGTACCTTTCTGTTATAGATGTGTCAACAAATAATCTTGTTGGGAGGATCCCTGACTCCCTTTGCTCGTCGAAATATATTTCGCTGCTAAAATTTAATAGTAATGGTTTCTCTGGAGAATTTCCTTCGTTGCAAAATTGCACAGGTTTGGTTATCCTTGATCTCGGATATAATAAGTTTTCTGGAACAATACCATTTTGGATCGGGGAAAGTTTAACTCTTCTTATGGTTCTTCAGTTACGTTCAAATATGTTTTCTGGCGGCATTCCGGAGCAAATTGCACAACTTGGCTCTCTCCAAGTTTTGGATCTTTCTAGCAATAACTTATCAGGACCATTACCACGATCCTTCGGTAATTTCAGCTGGAAAGCTTTAAAAGAAGGCAAAACAGATAGAATTAATAATATCAGTGCATATTATTCAGTTAGTATATCCTTGGATATTAAGGGAGAGGAACTTACAATTTGGAAGATACTCTATCTATTTGAAAGCATAGATCTTTCCAATAATAATCTAAGTGGAGAGATCCCCGATGAGATTACTGATCTGCAGACACAACAGTATTTAAACTTATCGAGAAATAATTTGATTGGACGTATTCCAGAAAAAATCGGCGAAATGCGATCGTTAGAATCGCTAGACCTTGCAATGAATAAGCTCTCTGGTAATATTCCGCAAAGTCTCTCGGCATTGACGTCTCTGAGCTACTTGAATTTGTCGTATAATAATCTCTCGGGAGTAATTCCAACAGGAAATCAGTTGCAGACCCTTGACGATCCATCCATTTACATCGGCAATCCATATCTCTGCGGGCCACCGAGTACGAGAAATTGTTCTGCAAATGAAATAAATTATGAGGATAATGAAGGCCCTAAGGATAAGTTCGAGTGGCTATGGATATACTTTGGTGTTGTACTGGGATATCTATTCGGTTTAGCAGTTTTTTGTGGGGTTTTGTTGCTCAATAATGCTTGGAGGAATGCTTATTTCTCTGTGATTGATATTGTATGTGACAAGCTTTGCATTGTAACTAAAATAACTTTGACTACATTAAGACAAAGACATAGGAGATGAAGTAGACCGGAGGGCAGCATCCTTAATTATTAATGTAAGGTGGTTGGTTTTTAGTATTTCACTTCTATATTTTCGTATTTTATTGTAATAGAAGCATTAATTCTGAGAAATAAATTATATATATAGTATTCAAATTTTCTGAATATTTGAATAGGGAAAGCTAAAAATCTTCCCTGTAGTGTAGAATATTAATTTTTGGTTTTAAGTACTATAGTTTAGAATTAAGAAGCACCTTTTGTGTGGGTTAATGTTTTTATTTTAGTTCCCACGAGGACTTGCTTTTGAAAGGAGTATTGTAAGCAATAGTGGAATAAAATATAAATTTTGTCACCTTTTTAATGCTATCTTAAGTAAATTAAAATACTACATTATATAAACTATGTGGTAGTGAGTAACAAATATGCTATATATGTTGCTGTTGCATTAACACTCATTAGATTAAGAAGCAGATGTGGGGAAATGTAGTTCTTTGTAGTTGTATTTTATGATGCTCTTAAAAACTGAATATTATGTTACAAATGACATTATCTATTAGCATGCAGTGATGAAACGATTTCTGTTTTTGGAATCACTGTAGCTAGCTGCGCTTAATTTTGATGTGTAAATTGCAATACTAGTCCCAAACTTTTGACAATTTCCATTTTGCCCCTAAATTCTTTTATTTGCGCTGTGAACTCTTGAAAAGTGTTCGCTTTACGTCTTATCCATATTTATTTATAGAGGAAAAATTATTTTTCTTCTTTTATTCCGAAGCTTGTAAATTTTATGATATATTAATAAAAAATCTCCTAAGGCTACTTGACTCGGGTTAATTTTATTGCCCGTTACAAAAAAATACGTGTGTGCCGACAAATAATGGCATGAAATATTTATTTTTTTTAGCAACAAAATATTCTAACTGTTTATTAATTATATATCTTTATCAAATCTTTTGAACTTTATTGAGAAAATTATTTATTAATTTAAAGAATAGAGAATTTTGAGCTATGTACGTAATCGGCACAGGGGTTTTATCGTGTCGATATCCTGTTGGCAGAATTCGACACGGTGGATACGGCTCGTACCGATGGTCACTTAAATTCTTGAATATGTTACCCGCGTTGCTCAATTTTTTTTAAAAATGAACTTAGCTAAAAATATGAAACAACTTTTATCTAATTTCTTATTGAGGAGTTCTTCTATACTTTTAATTAGTAACTGACCCAACGGTTCATAGCTGAAGGCCCACTACAACAGAATGGGATTATAGGAACACATTTTGGGGATACTTTTGTACAAGTGTTCTATTATGTACAATTATGTTCAAAACTTTCTAAAAAGAAAAAAAAAAATACCAAACTTTTTAGGGGCACACTTTAGAAATATTTTTTTAGAAGTGTTCCATTCTCATCCAAATTTTTTAGGCCCAAAAAAAGGTCCTTCCCATCATACATCACAACCTCCTAGCCCAAAGCCACAGAAATTAAAAAAAAACCCAACCACACATAATGAGAAAAAGAGAAAAAAAANAAAAAAAAAAAGAAAAGAAAAAAAAAAAACCACTGCATAGGTAAAAGAAAAGAACAAAAGAAAAAAAAAAAAGAATAGAAAAGAAACCCATTAAACCCACCGTGCTCCTCTCCGATCCTGCTCCCTGCGTCGTCTCCTCCACCGCACCTCCCTCACGATCTCCATGGCAAGCTCTCGCCACTACCTCACTCCGTCTCCAGTGGCGATTTCTTTCATCTCATGTCGCAACATCTCCGCATAGTAGCTCGATCAGCACCTTTAGATTATACCGACACTTTTAAAAATTGTCATTATATACCTAGCGATTCTACGTATAGCAACACTTTTAAAAGTATCGGTAATTTAGCCAGCAGTATTTTTTCTGACATATATCGGTATTTAAAAATATCGCCTATATACCACTTTTGTTTTTTTTGTTTTTTGTTTTTTTGTTTTTTGTTGTAGTGAGGGTTCTACTATCAATACAATAGATAGGTCATAAATTAAAATTGGTATTTTTGAAATAACAATCTACTAAAATTGGGCCTGTTTTAGTCCGGTCCAAAATGGAAACAACAGGAAAACCAAAATTAGTGGCAATAATTTCAGGCTTCCCTCTTTTAGGGATGTCAACGGGTCGGATTCAGAATAGATTTTCAAAAATCCGAACCCAAACCCGACTACCAAACCCAATACTTGAACCCGAATCCGAATTTGACGGATTTTAAAAATCTATATTAATCAAACCCGAACCCCATCCCTTTACAATATTTTAAAATATATTTCATTAAATCTAAATTTTAAAAATACAAATTCAAATACAGCATCAAATATATATATATATATATATATATATATATATATACACGTTTGATGCTAGGCTGGTATACTATCGGTAGCATGGAGGCCTCGTGCTACCAAGTTGTTTTCAATGATGTGGCTTCCAAATCGACTATCGGCCACGTTAGACTTGATTTACACTATTAAAAATATTTGAAAACTAAATTTCATAATTTTTCGGCATCATTTACCTATTAAACGAGTAGTCTAGAAATGAACGGCTAAAAATAAAAATCTCATAAAAAATGATGTTAAAAGACTTAAATTTAAGATCATAGATACTGATCTTACTCTAAATAGTGAAAAGAATTTCTATAATGTTAAGGATTTTATAGGTTGGCGAATTTCGTAAAGTTGTTTGGAGTCTTGAAGAGTTGATCGCAGAAGATTTTGAGAAAAGATTCAAGTTGGAGGACGAAGACTCATTTGGAAAGATCGACACCTAAGGTATGAAGAAAAGATTATTTGTGGTGAAGATACATAATTAGAATAAATTCAGAAGGCTTAGATTGCTTTAAAACAACTTTTCTGAATTTTCATGTGTTCTGGGACCGGTCTCTGAGATGGAGAGACCGGTTCCCCCAAGGTCCTCACTGCGTGATCCATGATGCAACCGGTCTCTTGTGATGAGAGACCGGTTCCCGAACCTTGGTAATTCGGTTGCGCAGCGAGGGACCGGTCTCAAGTTTGAGAGACCGGTTCCCGAACGTGGGGTTTTTGGGTCACGCAGGGAGGGACCGGTTCCTCACTTGAGAGACCGGTCTCTCACAGACCGGTCTCCCCGATAGCGGTCTCTGAGGACGACACAGGTTTTTTGAAAATCGACTTTTTGCAATCCTAGTCTACTTCTAAGGTCTTTAAACATATAAATGCTATATGGGTTAATCTAAATTAAGGCTTTGATTATTTTACCAATTCCAAACCCTAGAACTCGTTTTCTTTCCGTTTCCAATGCTTCGATTTACTTAATGAGTTCTCCCAATCAACATCGGCTTGATTCTTCGTTTTTAATCGATTACTTCTTACGAGAATCAAGTAGATGATTGATTAAAAGGTGAACCCTCATAGCTTATGGTTTTCAAAGATAAATCACCACAAATCTCATTCTACAAGCTCCGGAGAGGTTTCGGCGCGTGGATCTCGCGGAGGAGCCGAGGAGTCAGTGGAGCGTTCGAGAGTGTTGAGGCGTTGACGCTGGCGGGAGGTGTTGCGAGCGGAGAGGTCGATTGGGAGGTCCGACGGCGAGGGACCGGCAAAGATCACCGTCAACGAGAAATCGTAAATTGAGTCGTGTATTTTTTTTGGTCAAAATCACTTGTACTCAAGTTTTCTTAGTGGATTTTTCTTTGCGTGATCGGTCCCGTGGGTTTTTCACTCCAAAATTGAGTTTTCCCCACGTTAAATTCTCGGTGTGGCTAATTTTAATTTCCCTATTGTGTTTGTTTGCATCGAGATTTTTCGAGTTTGCCGGATTTAACCTATTCACCCCCTCTAGGGTTTACTTACCTTTTAGATCCTCGGGATCCATATCTTACAAGTGGTATCAGAGCGGGTTTAGGTTGTACATCTATGGCCGAGGCGCGGCAACGTGAATCGACCCCCTCCTCTTCGATGGCACTAACTACGCGTATGGAAAGTCCGTATGAGGGCGTTTCTTATTGCTATCGAACGAGAGGTTGGCAAGCGTTGAATTTGGATGGAAACATCCTACCTGAAGTGGTCGAGAACGTTACCGGATCGCGAAACCTATGAAAGTAAGTGGATCCAAAGGAACAGAAAACGAAACTATCTTCGTTCAATGGGAAAGGGTATCAATGCTTTTGTTCAATGCATTGAATCAAACTGAATTTTCACGAGTATCGGCATGTGAAACTGCCAAAAAATTTGGGACACTTTACAAATCACTCACGAGGGTACAAGCTTGGTAACAGGTTCAGAAATACAATGTTGACTAGTCGTTTTGATGCTATTCGTATGGAAGAAATGAACCTTTACCGAGTATTACACTCGTCTTCAAGATATTGTCAATACTTGTGCAAATTGGGTGAAAATTTCTGAACCAAAAATCGTTCGAAAAATTTTGAGAACTCTTCCGAACGTTTCCGTCCCAAGGTTGCGGCCATTGAAACGATGAAACATCCGGATGAACTCAAAGTAGATGAATTAGTTGGTGCTCTTCAAACGTACGAAATGAGTTTCTAGCAATCAACATCGGCTTGATTCTTCGTTTTTACTCGATACTTCTTACGAAAATCAAGTAGATGATTGATTAAAGGTGAACCCTCATAGCTTATGTTTTTCAAAAGATAAATCACCACAAATCTTCAATCTACAAGCTCCGGAAGGAGGTTCGGCGCGTGGATCTCTCGCGTGAAGCCGAGAGTTCGGTGGACGCTTCGAGGATTTGAGGCGTTGACGCTGCGAGGAGTTGCACAAGGTCGATTGGTGATCCTCATCGATCGAGGACCGGAAAGATCACCGTCAACGGAGAAAATCGTAAATTGAGTCCGTGTGTTTTTTGGGTCAAATCACTTGTACTCAAGTTTCTCTAGTGGATTTTTTTTTGCGGTAGATCGGTCCGTGGGTTTTTCACTCCAAATGTGAGGTTTTTCCCACGTTAAACTTCTCGGTGTGCTATTTTAATTTCCCGCTATTGTGTTTGTTTGCATCGAGATTTTTCGAGTTTGCCGGGATTTAACACCTATTCACCCCCCTCAGGTGTTACTTACTTTTAGATCCTCGATCCATATCTTACATATAAAAATTTCATCAGATTTGGAGTGTTTTACACCGTTAAATTCACAAACGCATCACATCTACCATAATTAAAATTGTCAATTTTGAAACCTTTTTATCACTAACCAAATAATTCCAAAAAAATTATGAAATTTAGTTCAAATACTTTTAATAGTGTAGACCAAATCTAACGGAGCACGAAGGCCTCCGTGCTACCCATAGTATACCAAACCAGCCTTCCTTCTCTCTCTCTCTCTCTCTCCGTTCTCTCTTCTCTCTCTCTCTCTCTTATAGTATATATAGAATTATGCTACTATACTATCAATAGTACCAAGCCCTTGGTACTATTGAGTTTTCGGCCGTTGGATGAAAAGATGTGCGGTTAGGATGATAGTGGTCCCCGGTTAAATTGATAGTGGTCCCATAGGGTTAAGTGGGTGGTTGGTTTAATAATATAATCTAACGGGTGGAAATGATCAAATGGTAGATCTAACGGTAGAAAACTCAATAGTACCCAGGGCTTGGTACTATCGATAGTATAGTAGCCGGACTCTATATATATATATAGAAGAAGCTCCGTTTGTGTGGATTGCTTTTAAAAAGAGTATGGTGAGCAATAGTGTAGTAAAATATAACATTTTATCACCTTTTTAATGCCTTCCTAGAAAAAAAAAAAAAAACTACATAATAGGGTGCTAATTAATTGAAGTTTCCCATATTGGTTTATCTTGGGCTTGTTGTTTTGGGTTTCTTTCTTTTATCATGTATATACATTTAAGTCTTGTACTCTCGTATGGAACTATATGGATGCAGGAATAATTTGTTCGGCGCTGCTCATTCGTTTGGTCAAGAAGCATATATGTGAGAAGTATGTAAAATGCCTAGAAAAAAGAATATCATATTCAACTTTCAAATTATTTTTCTAAAAATAAAATAAAGATAAAAATGTGTAAAACTTACCTGAACTGTACCCTATTTTCTTTCGACTACCTAACTTATCAAAATCTTGATTTTAATATGCGATCTTTCAATTTGTTTATTTAAGTTACTTGATGGCTTTTTCAGTATAAAATTTAAGTTAATTATGAATTGCATAAAATGTATTAATTAGGCTTGTAAAGAAAAATAATGGATTTAAAATTTAAAGTTAAAGAGTCATTAACTGCTTAACTCAGATAATTTTAAAGGTTTGGTCGCAAAATCAAAATTTTCAAAGAATCATATAGTCAGATCAAAATCAGTGATAGTTGAGATAATTCTTTACATTTTCATTGAAAATAATTTATTTCATAGATAAAATATACTATTCAACCAAGCCATATAAATTTTAGGTAAAAATAAATAAAACTTAAATGAACTATAAACCATTTTGATCTGACCATCTGACCTTTATGTAGTTTGATTAGACACCATTTTAGTCCAAATAGTTTTAAACTTTAAATTTTTTTGATTGTCGAAACCGTCAATAGTAGAATATGTTTGATACAAGATGTGTGAGTTAGTTAGGTAATTTAATATTTATATAATTTATGAATTGTTAGGAAATAATCAATTTTATCAACAATAGAGATATATACACGCATATAGCTAGCATGTGTTCTTTATTATTTCTTGACAATTTGGCTAATGTTGGTCATTTTAAATTAATGAAATATAATATATACTTACGTGATTAATTGCAAAAAAATATAAAGTTTTAGTGATAAATATAAAACTTTTAAAATTTAGACAGCTATTTTCAAACGACCAAAATTAAGTTGAAATTAATGGATTTATCCCTATTATCTTCTTTTTCTAATTCCCTAAAGCACCAAATTTTTATAGCAAAGAAATAAATTGACGGTGTGTTTGTTTCACCGAAAGTGGAGAGGAATTAAGTGATTTTCGACAATAAATGTCCACCTCCATTGTTTGGTCCATTGTAATATGAATTCAGTTGTAATTCAAATTCTCTAAAATAATATAAACACTAGTAAACTCTGTAATAATTTTGCTTGAAAAGCCACACATAGAGTCACCGTGTGACCACCATTCCCCGATCCTTCTAACCACTGCCTCCCAGTGCACACCGCAAAGGTTCCGATTCGAGAGAGTCTGGCTTACCAAAGAAGATTTCCTCTCCAACGTTCCGCTTTGGTGGAACGAAGTACCGCCTAAGAATTCGGCCATCCTCACAATCACTGCTAAGCTTCGACACTGTCGAACTAGGATCAAGGAATGGTGCAAATCGAACTTTCACGGTATTACCAACATGAAAAGGGCGATTCAGGATGAACTTCAACAGATTGACCACCTTGAGAAGCAACACATCTTGCCCCAGTCAATGTTAGATCAACGAGCACACCTCAAGTCCAAGCTCCTCTTGATCTTGGAGGAGGAAGAAATCCTCTGGAAGACTAGAGCGAAACAAACATGGCTCAAGGAAGGCGACGGCAACACAAAATTCTTTCACTCAGTGGCTAACGGCCGGAAGCGATGGAACACCATTGGTGAAATTGTCAATGACGACGGTCGGATTTACGCCAACGAAGAGCAGAAAAGATCTTACTTTCTCCATACCTTCAAGAGCCTTTTTGGGAACGTACAGGATGACCTTCTGTCTCTGGGGGATTGGAGCGGACTCTATCGCACTAACAGCCTACTCAACCCTGACTCTCTAACGACGAATTTCACTTTCGATGAAATTAAGACTGCTACCTTTCAACTTGGCAGCGATAAGGCCCCTAAACCAGATGGCTCCCCCCCTCTAATCTTCTACCAAACTTTTTGGGAGACTGTCAAGGAGGATATTTACAACGTCTTCATTGACCTACAACACAACAGACTTTCCTCCGGCCCTATCAATTACTCTTTTGTGTGCCTCATCCCAAAAAAAGAAGGAGCGCGTAATGCTAGCGACTACCGACCTATTAGCCTTATCAACAACATCCAGAAAATCATTTCCAAAGTGCTAGCCAACCGACTAGCCCTCGCCTTGCCGCCCATCATCTCTTCTACGCAATCGGCCTTTCTTAAAGACCGGATGCTCACTGATTCCTTCGTCACAGCAAGCGAATTACTCAACTGATGTCACGCCCCGGATTACACGTTCCCCGGGCACGCCGACAAATTCGCCGTATACAAAGGAATTTTCCCTGTATACGAAGCGACAACTGTACCTGTAAAACATACAATACTACAAACAGTAGTATAGAGCTGCTAGAAGAACTAGTAAAGTAAAAGAAACCGAGTTCCATATACATACACTGAATCCCAGAGTACAAAACTACTGGCGCTGGCGAGTTAAAAGTCTGTATGTACATGAACCCAAACCAAAACATCTACCTGCAGTAGGGGTGCCTCTAGCTCAGCTCCTCGGGTAGGGCTCTAACTCGCGACGCCCTTGCCTAGATCCGATCAGCAACAGCAGCAGCCGAAAAGGAAGGCTTTGCAAAACCGGGGTAACAACTGGGCGTGAGAACTACTGTAAAACAAGTAGTCCTCAGTGGGTACCGCCCAAAACAACATCGGTCCACCCACTAAGTCTACAGAAATGAGCAAAAATAGTAGGAAAAGTAGGAAGTACACTCTATCGCTATCAATCACTACACTATTATGCTCTACACTAACCAACTGTAGGAAATGTCAAATCTGACCCAATCAAATCGGGACTGTAGGCATACCCGTCCCCGGGACTGTGAATACACCCGTCCCTGCCCCGTTGCGACTATCAGACTCTATCCACACTAACTGGTTCGTGGAGAGCAAGTCCAACTGGCATGAGCGACACCAACGCGAAAGCACAAAGCCTGATTCCGGAGTGGCACTCGTGGGCGCTACCCAACCGAGTATGCAGCGTATCTCTGTCGAGCTCAAACAGGCTCCAACTAGCCAAAGTCAAGTGAACAGGGTCAAAACAGGTCTACAAACCAAACCCACGTGCCCTCGGCACAATCCGTGACCAAAAACAAGAATCTGGGTCCACCGCTAACCCGAACGGCACCCAACGACCCGAAAAAGCCTAAACTCTGCTGAAAAATAAGCTCGGCACCCCAGCACGAGCGTAAATGCCTTTTAAACTACCCGAGGTATCCATCGCACTGATATTGCAACGATACAATCGAACCACGGCTCCTAGAGCTAAATCTGGTAGTTTAAGCATATGACGGGTCAAAAACGCAGGTTTTCTCCTAAGTCAAATTTCAAGTCCAACATGTATAATATAAATATTCATTTCAGCATGCTTCTACATTTATATTACATTCAAGATGCTAATCGATGAATTAAAGCATGATATACAAGAACCGAACTATACACGTCGACAAAACATGCACTTAGGAGCGAAACCGATGATACACCCACCTCTAGTGAAATTCCTGGCAGCAAGAGGGTCTCGGATCTCAAGCAACACTGCGGGAAACACCTCCAAACCAGCAACAAAGCCCCTCAAGATCTGGATATTACAATTCACCCAAAATCCAATAAAAACCATCAATTTCAGCACTTAAGCTTAGGATTTATTCAATTTCAATATCAAAACTCACCTAATGATCTCCAAATCAGGTGAGGACAGTTCCAAATCCAGCAAATACTGAGGGGTGAACAAACTCAGGTCCAAAATCCCACTGCCTACAAAGTTAGCATCAAGAAAAGCTCAAAAATCTCATTTTCAGCTCAATGTCAACAGCAGCAGAGAAAAATCTCAGTTCGACCAAGCTAACCTCAACCAAAATCTATAATTCAGGGCTTCGTGGATTCCTCTAGAAGTCTAGAATCTAGCAAATCAAGTTTCGTCGAAATCCGACCTTCCTACGTCGCGCACGAGCCAAAACACTGGAGGTCGTCGCTGAAGAACTGCAGAATCAGCACCTTGCAATTCTTGGAGAGGTGGATCTTGATGCAAAAATGGAAAGATTGAAGGGATTTGGGAGTAAAATCTGAGTCCTCTGTGAAGAACAGGTAAAAGAGCTCAAAGGGGGTGCTTCTCAGCTATTTATAGGGTGAAAATGGGGTCAGATGAACCTCAGGAACAAAGGCTGCAATCTGCTGTCCCTGCAGAAAATCCGAGATCTGGGCGCCCTAAACTCAGTTCTGGGCGCCCAGAACTTCCAGCCTGCACAAAACAGCCCTCATCGATTCCTTCGCCTGCGGTATGCTGCACCCTTATCCTGCTCCGGCGGCCCACACCTACCACCAGCCACGCGTCAACACGATCGATATTCACGATGTAGAATTTCCGGACCCACTTCTGGGCGCCCAGAACATAGGATCCGAATTGGCTTCCAGTTTCAGTTAAATTCAGCACTCAGTACTGGGCGACCTAAATCTATTTCTGGGTGCCCTAAACTTCTGGGCGCCCTAAATCCAGTTCTGGGCGCCCTAAACTAGCAAAACTCCAGTTTTGCTTATTTGAGTGCGCCGAGTCCATTTCTGCATCTATTTCGCGCAGAAACAACTCCGACTCAGTCCGACACTCTCCAGAAGCGTCGACCTGTCACTAATACTAAAGCCAATCCTATCCGAAGCTCAGAAACACTACAACTGATGCACTAATTCCGGAAAAGAATGTGCTTGTTTCAAAGCAGACTTTCAAAAGGCCTTTGACAACGTCAGCTGGTCGTTCCTAAGACGCATTTTGCAGTGGTTAGGATTTAGCGAAAAATGGTGGGCTTTGCTAGAACAATGTGTCTGTAACGCCAAAATTGCTGTGCTGGTGAACGACACCCCCACCCCATGGTTCAAAGCACGGAAGGGGCTCAGACAAAGAGACCCCCTCTCCCCCTACCTCTTTCTCTTGGTCGTCGACTGCCTGGCCAGGCTGACGGCTACAGCAAGGAGCAACAACCTTTTCCATGGCATTGGGCCATATGAAGACTGTCAGACGGTGTTAATCCAATACGCTGACGATACACTCTTTTTCTGCGAGCCAAAGAAAAAATTCTTAAGAAACCTGCACTTCATCCTGAAAATCTTCCAATGGACATCTGGTCTCAAGGTCAATTCTTCAAAATCTGAGTTGTTCTACTTAGGTCAGGATCCCCGCCGAGCAACCAAACTCGCCAACATTATCGGATGCAAAGCCGGCTCCCTTCCATTCCGCTACCTAGGTCTGCCTTTACACTCCAAACGACTTCGCAAGGAAGATTGAGCCTTGGTAATTAACCGCATCGAGGCGAGAATTGACGGATGGAAAGCTAAACTCCTTTCCTATGGAGGCAGACTAACTCTCGTAAACTCGGTTCTTACCAACCTGCCTTTATTCTTCCTTTCCGTCTTCAAAGCACCCCAATGGGTCTTGCATCGGATCAAAGGCCTGCGGAGAGCTTTCTTCTGGAAAGGTACCTCTAAAATCTCCGGAGGCGCATGCCTCGTCAATTGGCAAACAACTTGCAAAAGCAAAAAAGAAGGGGGTCTCGGAATCTTAGACATGAAATCTATGAACGAGGCCCTCATCACCAAATGGTGGTGGTGCTTTTTTAACGAACCTCATCTGCCTTGGCGTAATATCATCAAAACCCTCTACTATGTAAGACGCAGGCTGTTATGCGAGGGTCGTTCCTTCGCGCCACACTCTCAATGGTGGAGTGGTGTTCTACGCTGCCGCGACATCTTTAAACACAGTATAACCCACGAGCTGGGGGACGGGACAGACATCCGGATTTGGACTGATATCTGGGCGGGCGAAGCACCTTTGAGCACCCTATTTCCCAACATTTTCGCCGGCACCAGGAACAAGGACGCCACAGTCTCACGCTGCTGGAACACTTCCGGCTGGAGATGGCGTTTTATTTGTAGGGGACTATGGAGTCAACTCCGGGCGAACGTCGCCGACAAATGACTCCACTTAAAGAACTGCTAATGCGCAATCGCCCACACGACATACCTAATTCTATCAAATGGAGATGGGCTACAGATCGTCAGTTTACTGTAAAATCCCTCTACATCTTCCTTACTGACTCTGGACACAGGGACTCGCTTTATCACTTTCTCTGGCATCTGAAGATCCCGACCAAAATTAAAACCTTCATCTGATTATTACTCCGGAAACGACTACCCACCGCCGACAGACTGATAACCCAAGGCATGAGTGTGGACCAACATTGTGTTTTCTGCACCTTTCCTACGGAAAACTGTGACCACCTTTTCTCCAACTGTGTCTTCACCCGATACCTTCTTCTTACCGCAGCGGGACAGGACATCCCGGTTGAAGACATCAGGGACGTCCGTCAACTATGGACCGTAACAAGAAACATCGCCGATGCTACCTTGAGATCGAAAGCTCTAACCTGTTTAGCTGGAATTTGGTGGATCGTGTGGACAGACAGAAATAGCATTATTTTTCGAGCGAAGCCACACAACGTCACTCGGTCATCCGAACGCCTGAATCTTTTGCTGAAAGACTGGACCGACCACCTCTGCGGCTCCTCTCCTGCTCTTGGCCTTACTCATTTTACATTTCCCCCTTCTTCTTTTTTTTGCTTTTCTTTTCTCTGTTTTTTTTTTTTTTTTTTTTTTTTTTTTTTTTTTGCTCTCGCTTCTTCTCTCTCCCTGTCTCTACTTCCCGTTTTTCCTAGAGGGCCCAGCTACCTCCACCCTGTATGCCTAGTTCATTTCTCTTAATGAATGAAGTAGGTAGCTTGCTACCTTTTTCTCAAAAAAAAAAAATATGTGTTTTCTTTTCCATTTTTGTGGAGAAAGTTTTCTACATGGCAGTGCATTTTTTTTTTTTAATTGTGATTCATCAAGATATTAAAAAAAATAATAATAATGTTACACTGGCTTTCGTTTGTGTATGAGCGAATGAAATGGATGATTACATATTACAGATATGAAATGGAAATGTGAATAAACGACTCCATTCACTTTATTTATCTCATACTTTTAATTCCGTGCTTTGCTATTTAAACAGAGAAAACTGCTACAACTTAGTAAAGGTGGATTCGAATATGACATGAAATCAAATGTCCATACACGTGCTGTTCATAAATATGCAATTGCATTGGATGCAGAAATATTATCTTTTCTGATAGTAAATTATAAGAATAGCTATTGAAGTAAAATAAATTTCAAAGTACATAGCGTTAGATGCTCAATATAAAAGTCTATGGATCAACATTTTTAATTATAATTTAACAAAATTTGTAAATAGACAATGACATTAACAGATCGATTTAAAATTATCAGTGATAAATACACAGAAATCTAATAAGATTACACTGACTAAAAGTGATTGGATATATCGAATTTAATCTATACAAGGTATATTTATTTTATTAGGGATAATTACCTATATACCCTTCATGCGTTCGGAAATATCCGATCTACCCCTACTTTTTTTTTCTTTCTAAAATGTCCCTCATACGTTCCACCGTTATTCCAAAATACCCCCGCAGTTATCCCCTGTTAGCTTAACTCAGGTTAAACATGGGTTAAATCTATACTAGAGTTAAAACCTGAACAAAATACCTATTTTGCCTCTACTTTATTATAGTAATCCCTAAGATTATCCTCTCTTTCTTCCCCAATTTTGTCGCCACCACCGGCCGACTCCTCCGCCACCACCGGCCGGCTCCTCCGCCTCTACCTCACCTCCTCGCCTCATCTCCTCCCAGACCACCACCACCTCCCACAACTCCACCTCCAACACCACCCATCTCGTCGCTCTCGTTGTCCTCCTCCGCCGCCGCTCTCGTCGTCGCCGTCGTCCTCTTCCTCCGCCGCCTTGGCCGGCGCCGGGAGCAAGAGGGCCGCAGCGACGATCCCATCTCTCGCCACTCTCATCGTCCTTCTCCTCATCCGCTGCCTTGGCCGGCGCCAGGAGCAAGAGGGCCGCAGCTCCATCGGACCCCTGCACGCCTTCTGCTCAGGATCCGGCTGAAGGGTAAATAAGAAAAGTATTTGCTATATGAAGGGTATATAAGAAAAGTTTGTTACGGTACAAGGGTATATTGGAATGGGCAAAATGGTAATTTTTCAGAGCTAACGGCAGCTCACTAACGGAACTTAACTCTAGGGGTATTTTAGAAAAACTTGGAACATAAGAAGGGTATTTTCAATATTAGCCTTCTAAGAGGGGTAAATAAGAAAACGGGGAACTTTTCAGGGGTATATAGGCAATTGCCCCTATTTATTAATACCATCACCATCTTAATTAAGTTTGATTTAGGATGCGCTTCTCTTCCTTTTCTTCTTATCTCTTTTTTTTTGTGAAGCCACACGAGGCCTCGCTTTCATAGCTAAGTTTACCTCGCTTTTATAGCTAAAAGTGTATTCTCCTTAATGAATGAAGTAGGAAAACTAGCTATCTTTCCCTTGCAAAAAATTACCCACCATCTTGAAATAGCAAAATTATTCTAAAAACTTATGCATACTAAATCTAAAGCCAAAAACTCGAGTCCTAATTAATTTTAACATATCAAAACACTACCGACCGTCACTAGCGCAAGTGACAAAAGACTTGAAGGTTGATACCCGAGGTTCCAAGTTCGAATCCTAGTTGATTCACATTTCCAGCTGAGTTTATTTTTTTAAAAAATAAATGAAACGGATAGCATGCTATCTTTCTTTTAAAAAAAAAAAACAAAAAAAAAACATATCAAAACACTCGAATTTCCAATGTATATACACTAATCGGAAAATTTGAACCATATTTACGACAACACATAAATGAAGGGGGTTATTTCAAATTGAAAAAAAAAAAGAAAAAGAAAAAAAAGAGCAATCAAGAGTATATTACAGGGATTGTAGGGAGCACTGAACTGCACAGCCCATCTACTTAACAGAGATGAACTGCATATATTGTGAAATTATGCTAGTTTCTTAATATTGTGCAATGTGAGATGATTTCTTTTTTCCAAAAAGTCATATTTACTATGAGAAATTATGTATGTCTTCATTATTCTACGCCACTAGATTACTGTTTACATTCCACCATATTTATCAGGTTCCCACGTGCTTGAATTTGGTCTGACTGTTTTTTTTTTTTTTTTTTTTTTTTTTTTTTTTTTTTTTTTTTTTTTTTTTTTTTTTTTTTTTTTTTTTTTTTTTTTTTTTTTTTTTTTTTTTTTTTTTTTTTTTTTTTTTTTTTTTTTTTTTTTTTTTTTTTTTTTTTTTTTTTTTTTTTTTTTTTTTTTTTTTTTTTTTTTTTTTTTTTTTTTTTTTTTTTTTTTTTTTTTTTTTTTTTTTTTTTTTTTTTTTTTTTTTTTTTTTTTTTTTTTTTTTTTTTTTTTTTTTTTTTTTTTTTTTTTTTTTTTTTTTTTTTTTTTTTTTTTTTTTTTTTTTTTTTTTTTTTTTTTTTTTTTTTTTTTTTTTTTTTTTTTTTTTTTTTTTTTTTTTTTTTTTTTTTTTTTTTTTTTTTTTTTTTTTTTTTTTTTTTTTTTTTTTTTTTTTTTTTTTTTTTTTTTTTTTTTTTTTTTTTTTTTTTTTTTTTTTTTTTTTTTTTTTGAGAGAGGAATAGGTAGCAGGCTACCTGCTTCGTTTATTTCATTTTGAAATAAACTTAGCTGAAAATGTGAATCTACTAAGATTTGAACTTAGGAGCTCGAATACCAACCACCAAGCCCTTTGCCACTTGCTCTAGGGACGGTCGGTTTGGTCTGACTGTTGGTCTGACTGTTGCACGTTGCCGCTAAGCAGTATTATATAGATTTTGAAAATATTTCCAATCTACCAGGATCTGAAAATAAAACTTTAGGAACTTTTAAATGATTCGCGCATATATAATACAAAAGCATCACTAACTTTCTTCATTCACAATACTTATAATGTTTTCATTTACTCTCCACAGATGATATAAGCAGATATAGGGAATAAACAAGTACAAATCACTCGATCTAGTCTAAAGTACACCATGTGTTCTGATTATTAATGTCCATTAAGATGCTGCAAAGAAATTACCAAGTTCATTTCAATAATGCTAGGTTTTGAGATTTGTGATCCAGATCATGAGATGTGATAAAACTGGCCGACAACAGTCTCCAGCTCACGAAACTTCGCGGACTTTCTTAACATCAAAAAATCCAGGCCGCTGCTCGTTTGCTGAAGCAACATCACTAGGCGATGCAACGGCAACCACGACCCACTTATCCTTTACTGCCTCAAGTGCATCACCAAACTCCTTAAAATCTTTCACACTGCAAAATCCATGAGGAGAAGTATCAGTAACTGCAATTCTTTAAGGTGGAAGAAATCGACCATTTTGTGTAGTTCGACCGACACAAGAAAACCAAAAATTTGTTCTGGTTTGTCCAAATCTAAAAAACCACCAGACTAAATATGAAACTTACGTGGTTGATAGGACTTCTCCATGTCTTTTCTCTCGATATTCTTCCGTGATGCCTCTTAGGTATCGAAGTAGACTGAGAAATACAGAAAAACAAACAGTTACTGATACTTCAGAGAAGAATCAGGACGAAATAACTCCAATTTATCCAGAAAAGAAGGAAGTGACTGTGGAAGATAAATTAAAGCAAGATGACATGAGCCATTGTTTGCAATCAGATGCATATGTTTTTCCCTTACATGTTAAAATTAGCTGAACCATAACTCAGTTTGACTTATAATCCTTGGATTGGAATTGCTAGTCAACTTCAAAGGGGGCACATTCTAAATCAAGAGATTTTATGTTACACTTCTCCGACGAATTTAAAGAAGTGATTGTAAAAAAAACAGATCACAGCATTTTATGTTATCTGCTAGAAGGTATGAACCTCAGAAAGACACCAAACTCATATCAGTCTTCAGAAATCAAACTAACAGGATATAAACCTGAAGATGATATGTATTTGCTCATACCTGCTGTAACCTTTTGCATCTGGAAGTTGATAACCTTCTAAGTCTCTTATAGTACCTATTATTGCTTTTGTGAGACTATCATCATCTAGTTCTAGCTCCTGGAGAAAGCCGGCTGTCCCATCATATATGTCTAGGGTTTTCAACAAGTTGGGATCGCGATAAGAAGAGAATGAGAAAACTCCTGCGCGCCCCGGGAAACCAATTATTAGTAAAAATACATCTACCTCTTACTCAACTTCTGATCAATCATTATGGTTTAAAACACGGCTATACCGGAATAAGCATCAAAACTACATCCTCCTCCATATGCACCACCGCTAGTTCTAAGGCGTTCCCATAGCCATGTCATGTTGACACAATTAGAAATTACATAAATACTTCCATGGAGCTGATATCCACTCTCATATATGTTAGCAGCTTTCCCAACATAGTTAACCTGTAGAGATGATGAGAAAAGAATGTTAATTTCATATATCAAAGATGTTACTTTAGTTGAATTCCATTTAGGTTGAAAAGTGGAAGGTGCACCTGTGTGGGAATGACAATTGCTTCATTTCCGGGAGAAAGTATGGTTTCCCAGGAATTGTTCCCAGGAAATGCAGTTGGAAGGGAATCAACAAATTTGGAAAGATATTTTGTAGCGGCCACAAGATTTTCCTCGTCCGACGTCATATTAATCGTGCAACCTTTCCTTGAGAGAAGGGACTTACGTATTTCCTCGAGCGAAATAGAAATTTTACCCCAATCATCATCAACTTTCTTCTCAAGATCTTGTAAGAACTCCATATAGCTGGTTAACATATATTTGACTGTCATAGTAAGCGTCAAATTCACTGAAAAGTATGATAGACAAAATGTGTTCCTCCCATAGTACTCTAAAAATGGTCATCAAATGAAGCAACTGTTCAGAGTTCTTTGCATTTAAAAATTCGTGATGAATGTTTTCAAATAATCGATAATCAATAGAGATGTTATCATTATTACTAATAATTACCACCATGATGTTGAAGTTATTAATAACACAAAACAAATACAAAAATACCACAAACTAATTTTAGTATAAATTTTGAGGATTGGAGTAAGGCAATATTGCACGATGGACGACCTAATGCCACTAATTTGTTCATCAACCCATCCAGCAACATTTAGCTTAGCATTTATTCTTCTAGCTGCAATGAAAGAACCAGAGCCTTTTATTTTTGTCTGCAAAATAGAAATCTGTTAGAGCAATGTAATATACAGCTTTTTGAGATCATGACACATCAAAAGAGAATCTAACGAAAAACCTCCATTTTTGCTCTGCTTTGAGCAACAAACTGTTTAAAGCGTTGCTTTTCCTTGAATTCAACTTCTCGAAGAATGCAGTTTATCTGCAGCAAAAACATATCACTTATTTATGCAATAAACTAATATTCCAATGCTCTAATGTATCCCTAATTAAAAGGTGATGCTTGCTATTTAAGCTGTGTAGGTGAAGTTCTTGAATTCCTAACATATAAGCTAGGAAGTAATGAATGGCTTAAACCACAAAAAGTACACAGAGAGAATGTAAATCAGTGGTTCTAAAGCTGAAATGGGTAGTATTACCAGTTTGAATAGGTCCTCTACCCGTTCCGACAGGGCTTTTCCACGAACAATGACATGGGCACATAAATCCATCTTTTTTCCACTTTTAGAAGATACGAAAGGGTAAATACAGATTCCTCCAGTCTTTCTTCCAATCAGATGGTTAAGCTGTACAAAATCCATATCTTTTGTGCCCATTTCCAGCAAAGATTGACCGTTTGAGAATGTGTCAGTATCAATACAAGTTTCATGCAAACATCCAGTAAGTTTAAATAATTTTGAGATTGAAGGAAAAGAATTCTCACCAGAACAGTGGTACTAGCTGAAGAAATTCTTGCTTCAAGGGACTCATATCAAATACAACTTCCAAGTAGACAATGTTATTTGTTAAAAGGTTGTGCTTCACAACGTTTACTCCATTAACATCTTCAATCTAAAGAAAAGGTATATACGCCATTAATGAATTATGATTTTTCTGCTAATAACTTAATATTAATGTAATGTTAAGATACTAAAAACCCAGTTAAAAATTAATAAGAATTTCATTAATCAGCATGAGCTTTCAGAAAATATGTCATAGGTCCTAAAATATAATAAAAAAAAGAAATTAGTGGCAAATATAAAAATTGCTGGAATTTTATGTGAACATAGAAAGGAATATTCATACTGTCATAGGTATGTGTATAGGTTTTCTCGGAATATCTTCTAACGAAAGTTTGGGGACGCATCGTAAAGCTTCAGGTGAATCTGGGGTTTCTTGTTTTAAACGAAGCTCCTTCGTAGCATGTGCCAGCTTAGTGACTTCTTCCTCAGTCATACTAGCTTTTACTTTTTTAAGAAGTTCATTTTGATCTGCTTCATCACAAGAAGCTTTATCTGAATCAGGCTGCAGAAAAGAAATGATCCCCAAACCATTTAGATGACAAATAAATCGAAATCCTATAAATGTTACAATGAAGCACTAGGCATCCACACCTCCATTTCAACTGTGACATAGTGAGAGTTGTTTAAGAAGAATTTCTCTATGAGTGGAGAGAATACAGCTTTCGGTCCTTCTCTGGAAAGAAGGGATTTTAAATTTAACAATGGCTCCTCATATAGTAGAGGTTCAAACGGGTCCAAGTTGTATATCCATTTGTTCTGCAACATATGGAACATCTATTAGAAAAATCTGACTTTAAACATGAAACTTAAAGCTAGAATTTTTGTTCTTTCTTTTCAAAAAATCGGAGCAAAATCACAGCAAAATTAACAGCGTACAGTGGAGCAAAGCATCAAGTATAGGCCTCGAGGAAATGAGCCAATATTATTCTCCCTTAGGAGGAACTCA
Source organism: Ananas comosus (assembly GCF_001540865.1). NCBI lineage: Eukaryota > Viridiplantae > Streptophyta > Magnoliopsida > Poales > Bromeliaceae > Ananas > Ananas comosus. Next base: position 337 of record NW_017890646.1, on the reverse strand, counting down.
ATTGTGTTCATGGCAGCCTCCACAGCATCTGACGTGAAACCTTCATCCGCTAGATTCTTAAAAGTCTTCACAATTAATTCTTCAACTCTATGAACATCATCTTTGGAGAGACCTTTCATTCCAACAGCAAATATGGGTTGACGAAACTGATCTTCAATTCCATAACCAATAATATCATCTCCTAAGCCACTTTCTAATAAGGTCTTTCTCAGGGAAGAAGCTGGTGTCCCAAGTAAAAGATGATCCAAAATGCGAAGTTTAAGCTCAGTTTCTACGTCTATCGTCTCTTCAGATAAAAGCCATGATAGGTATATCATGTACTTCTTTGCAAAATCAC
>NW_017890645.1:0-41899 GCF_001540865.1 Ananas comosus | reverse complement strand
CTTCATGAGGATCTTCATCTTTAGGTCCTAAATATCTCTCTCTCTCTCTCTCTCTCTCTCTCTCTCTCTCTGAGTCTTTTGTTTCTTTCTCAGATTCGCTATAGATACAGATTTGTAGAAATCCTAGCTGGATTTGTTCTTATCTGAGCATTCTCTGGGGATATCTGTTTCTATTCCTTTTGATCTTTACTTTGCTTAGCAATTCGTAATTTAAGATGGATAGTGATTTCGCAGAAACCCTACGCGGAACTTGATTTTTTATATGAGTTTTATTATTATTTTTCTTGTGAAATTTTGATGCAGTTTGCGAGTGTTCTCTGTTGCCGCGGTTGTAGGAATATTTATTCTTCTTCCGGTTAATTATCTGGGGGATCAGCTGCGCGACATTGACTTCTCCGATATCCCGAACAAATCGCTGGATTTGTTTACCATTTCAAATGTGAAGGATGGTTCGAACAGGTAAATTGTGCTTACTAATTTATGCTTTTCCATATTGGCGAATACCATGTGAAGCTGATGATAACTTCTATGCGGGAGAATGTGATTTATCATGATTAGCTGTTTAATTCCAAATACTAGCTTAGGGTGTCGACATTCTAGATGATTTAGGAACTTCACCGAAAACTGCTGGGATCTGTTTAGAGGCAAACTTGAATGTCGTTTCGATTTTGGATCCCCTAAAGAATTATGTTACTAGTTGCAAAAGTCTTGACTTCAATTTTGTTCAGATGATCATAAGTTACAGATGTGTTTTCGTGCGCCTAAGATTCTGGGAATATCCTGTTTGCTTTAGCTATTGCATTGACTTGTTGATCAACATAATCCCTTAATGTTGGGAATGTTGTGTAGGTTTCTTGATTGATTCTCTGTTACCTGTTAATTGATGTGATCTCTAATCATAGCCTGGTATAGCTTAAAAACATCACTTACTATCTCCTATATTCGGCTTATTAGTCTTGTATTATTATCATTGACAGGTTATGGTTTCACTTCTCTGCTGCATATCTTATCACCGTAATAGTGTGCTATCTACTGTATTCTGTAAGTAAATTTAATTGTTGCTTCCTTTTTCTTTTGGTGGCGAGTCTTTACTTGATTCTTCAGAAGATACATGTATCTCTCTCTTTTTTTTCCCCCACGGTAGTTATGTATCTGTTGATGTTTCCAATCAAGTCACTGCCAATTTTATTTACTGAAGTTGGCTATCCATTTTTTAAGGATCTGTCCTTTCGATGCATATATCTTCAGAAGATAGTCCATTCAACAAATGTCTTTGGTGCTTTTGTCTATTTCTAGTATTCTAGTAGTGACACACACAACTCTTTTAGTTTCTTTCTGCCAATACTTAGATATTAGTGTCTAAATTTTTCCCTTCTGCAGGAATACAAGTATCTATCTAGTAAGAGGATCGCCCACTTCATTGCATCCAAACCGCTACCGCATCACTTCGCCATTCTTGTCCGTGGTATACCATTGCGTGATGGAAGTTCTATCAGTGATACTGTTGAGAGTTTCTTCATGGAGTACCATCCTTCTACATACTTGTGCCACACTGTGGTTCATCAAACAAGCAAACTTCGACGCCTCATCGTAAGGATTTAAATTAATTTTCTATATATTTGTATCCTCTGTATGATTGGATCCATATCGACTGATAATCATTATACAGGTTAGCCTTTTTTCTTTAAAAATTTTCAAGTCAAAGTATCAATCATGAAAAGTTTCTTAAAATTTTCTGAACCCATCAGAACCAAGACTTGAACTTTTGTTCTGGCGGTCACTCTCAGCCATCAGTATGGAAATTATTCTTCTATGTATCTAAAACCCAAAATATGTCTATGGCCATTACAAGGTTAATCTCTTTTATGTAAAGAAATTAATGGGACAAAAAAAAGAGGAAATTGTGAGAATACTTTGTATGCCACTTGCACCCAATTCTCATCAGAGATGAACATCAAAGCGGAAGAGCATCTTGAAATAGAGAACTTGGGGTTGAAATCGGAACATACTAAGTTGTATTTCTTTTTATGAATTGACGCTTGTTTGCTTGGTCAGTGTTTTATGCTCATCTATTATTGGAGAAAAAGATCTTTCCATTAGATCCACACATTGAAAACATTCTACCTTTTGCATAAAGTGCTTCAATATCGAATTATCACACTGCAAGTTGAGTTGATGCTTAGGTTGTCCTTTATCGTAAGAGTATCTGAGAATGTCATGAAATTTTTTGTTTGTTTGCATGTGGCGCAAATTATTCTAAAAGATGTCATCCTTTAACAGTAAAATTTTGAGCTTTTCATGATACTCCATGTCTTTTATCATTCAATTATGTATCTGACTTTAACATCTGATACCGATGGCTTTGCCAATTCTTATCCAGACTGATTCCGAGAATCTTTATAGAAGACTGACTGACTTGAAATCCAGTCCACGTACTCCTGAAAACCACAGAAATGGCGGCATTCTTGGATTGTTTGCCAAAAAAAAAGATCTTTTGGGCAGTTATGAGAAGAAATTGGAAGATCTTGAAGAAAATGTGAGAGTAGAACAGTCAGATATATCTGTGACAAAAGAGGTGCATTCATTTTGCTTCCTATCTATTGCAAATGATGACCTGATATTGCTGAATATGTTCTTTCATTGGTGAAATATGAATTTTCTCTGAACATAAGGTGCATATTGTTTTTCTTGATTTTGTATCTACCTTTCGTATTAGTGGATACTAGATAGGTACTCTTAAATTGTTACGTTATCGATATATTTCATGGATGACAGAGTATTCTCAATTTTTATTGTCTCCTTTATCTTCTCTGTCTTAGACTTCTAATGTAGAACTATTACCCTTTTTGGTGAGATCACCAGTGTGAGTTTGGATTTCTAGTCTGTTTCAGATTTTTCTGATGATCCAGTAAATTGGGAGATTCTATTGATTGCAAAACAAAAATATTCATCATTATGCTGAAGTTGAATTTTTATTACTGCTGATTTTACAAGTTATTTACTTATTCTAAATATATTCATCAACATACCGGTTCTCTGGTTCTCTTATTCTACAGGCATAACTCATCATTTTGACTTTCCAGAAGTTCTGTGAAAATTGAAAAAGAAATGTTAATGCAGGTTTTGTTATATTTAAATTGCAAATAAATTTTTATATGTGGCGATAAATTGGAGCCTTTGTTTTACTGATAAAAGAGAGTGTTTCTTCTACTAATTGTAAGCTGTAGATTTCATGGCTCGATGATAAAATGTTAAAGTGTCACCCATTTTACAAGGCTCCTCTTGGAATTGTAGGGTCTGGGAAGGTAATATGTACACTCCTTAAACCCATTATTAGAGATGCTTTGTCTTTGACTTTGAGCTTGCTACATGGCACATGGGGGGAGGCTGTAGTTTCCACTTTATATATATACATATAACTAGAGTCTCACCGAGTTTTGTTGACTTTAGGAAGTACCATGTATGCATTATCATATATGTATTGTGTATTGCGTGGATTTTGATCTCGTCAACATGAATATTAGAGAATTTTCTGTTCAGAGTTTATTGTTGCAGCTCTTGTGATCTGTTTTACTGATAAGTCTTGCACTCACACTGTAGGAAATTCCAGCAGCCTTTGTTTGCTTCAAATCTAGGTATGGTGCTGCAACTGCTCTTAAAATTCAACAATCGGACAATCCTATAGAATGGGTAACAGAGGAAGCCCCTGAACCAAATGATGTTTACTGGCCTTTCTTTTCTACGTCATTCATGCAAAGATGGATTTCTAAGCTGGTGGTCTTTGTGGCATCTATATTCCTAATTATTATTTTCCTCTTAGTTGCTGCCTTTGTTCAAGGGCTTACTTATTTGGAACAGCTAGAGACATGGCTGCCCTTCCTTAAGGACATACTGAAGATGTACGTATTTGAAGTTACTATATGCTCTATATATGTCTTCATTAATAAATCAATGTGCCTGATCTTAGCGAAACCGTGTTAATTCTTATATATATGCTCCACTGTAGAAGCTGAAAAGCATGTCTTAATCTTAGATAATTAGTTTGAATGTGCATAGCATGCCATCTGTCTTTTTTTCCCCTGCTTTTAGGTGAATAATACACCCAAACTGAAGTTGAACCACCGCAAAATTTACTGATGTATAAATTATAATATTTGCAGAACTGTTGTGAGTCAAATAATTACTGGGTATCTTCCCAGTCTCATTCTTCACGTTCTTTCCTCTTATGTGCCTCCAATCATGAAGCTTTTTTCCACCATGCAAGGATATATAGCTACTAGTCAGATTGAGAAAAGTGCGTGCGACAAAATGCTCTGGTTTGTTATATGGAGCATCTTCTTTGCAAATGTTCTAACAGGATCAGCTACCAGTCTACTTCAGATAATTCTTGATCCGAAGGAGATTCCCGTAAGACTAGCTGTTGTTGTACCAGCACAGGTAAGATCATTTATCTCTTTTTTAACAGGTGCTGTATTATTTTGCTTTGCGGAAATGCATTATTTTGCCATGACTACTATGTAATATCATGCTCGGGCTAATTGCTCCTTGAGGCATCGTATATTCACTTTAAGCATTTTGTAACGCTGTTATTAGGTGGCTAATTATCAGGACCTTGAGGCATTTTATATTTGCATCTTGATCTACTTCTTATATCCATGTCAATAAAAGAGTTTTTAATTTTTCAGGCCTCCTTTTTCATTGCGTATGTGGTGACATCATGGACTAGCTTATCTTCAGAGCTCACTCGAACTATGGCTCTTATTTGTAATTTGATAGGGAAGCATTGTTCATGTAAGAGTGATGAGGATGATGAATTTCAGATACCATCTATCTCTTACCACAGTGAAATACCTAGGATTCTCTTATTTGGGCTGCTTGGTCTCACATACTTTATTTTAGCTCCACTTATTCTGCCATTTATACTGGTCTTCTTCTGCATTGGATACATCATCTATCGCAATCAGGTAAGTAGAATATTCTATTTTCTCCTCCCCCTATTCCCTATTATACATTTTCCCCCCCCTTCATTCTGTTTCATGTTTTAATACTACACCTTATTAAAAAGACGAGATTAGCATAATTATTCATTTTCCTTTTCCTTTTTTTTCATGAGAAATAGGAGAATCTTCTGATAATATGCAAGTTACAGAAACTTTAATTTTATGCTCCATTTAAGTTGATTCATGTTAGTGGCATTTGAGTATCCTAATGACTCATGCCTGAATTGTGCTATTCATTTCAATGAAGATGATCTACTACTATTTTATTGAAAATTCTCTGTATGCAAGCATGCTGGTGTTCCTGGTGTCTAGGCATGAGCCCAGTTTACCTTGAAGCATCCTTATCATTATGAACAACAGGTTAGATTGCAGATCTATACTGCCAGAGCCATTTTAGGTGGGTTACATGCTATTGGATATTCCTTTCTTTCTTCCCCTCATATTTGAGAATTGGAAGATTGGCCCTCAACACCCATACCCTCAATCCTTCCAACTGGGACTTGCACCAAAATCTCGTCCAATCCCTCCCCATTTCTTGCCTTCAGGAATCCTAGCAGTTTGTCTGCATGTAATTGGAATTCTGAATCTGAGAGTTAATAATATAGGCCGTGTGATGAATCTAGAAAAATAGCGTTTGGTTCGGGTATAAGCAAGAACTAGCTATTACAGGATAGGTACAAGTATGGGGATAAGAAAAATAGCGTTTGATGAAAATTGGGTTGTTTCCGGGATAAGAAAAATAGCGTTTGGATAGATAATATGGAATAAGAAAAATAGTGAGTAGTTATATATAGAAAATGAATGTGTTGGTGGGGATAGTTATACCAGGTACCCGAGAACTACTATTCTCGAAGGGGGATAAGGGGTTATCCCTCCCCTTATCCCCGATCCAAACGGTACAGAGTATGAGCAAATACTGAATTTGTAATAAAAGTGATAGAAGTTACATGGTTAACGAAGTTCATCAATCAAAAAGAAAAGAGAAGTCTGTAATGTGATGGGGATGTATTTGCACATTTCTTACTATTTCTTTACTTGCTTGTTGTTAAACTATTTTGAATTAAAAATGGCTATTCGTCTATATTATTCTATGACTTATTTTGAATTAAAAATGACTATTTGTTGAAAATTTTATGCAGCTTTTCAATGTCTACTCACCCAAGTATGATACTGGTGGAAGATTTTGGCCCATCGTGCACAATACCACAATATTTTCTCTTATACTTATGCACCTAGTTGCTATCGGAATATTCGGGCTTAAAAAGGTTCCTCTCGCGTCAAGCTTGATTCTACCACTTCCCGTGCTTACGCTCCTGTTTAATGAATATTGCAGAAAACGCTTTCTGCCTATTTTCGAAGCTTATTCTGCCGAGGTACTTAAATTTTACATATATGATAACCACCTATCTAAATCTGATTTGGACTCCTGTTTATGTGTTGGTCACTAGGCTGCCGTTAACCCATTATCTGATTGGGTTATTTCCTCTGCAGACATTGATAAAGAAAGACAGAGCAGATCAGAATGATCCAACCATGGGAGAGTTCTTTGATAAGTTGGTCACTGCATACCGCGACCCAATTTGGATGCCAATTCGCCACTCCCCGTTCTCAAATGAGCATAACTCCCCTCTGCTACATTCTTCATAGATAGAAGTAAGTTCTGACCCTTAGCAACTATTGAGCTCCTCAGTGATGAGTATTGGTGGTTTTGATCGGCATTTGAATCTTACGGAAGTGGTACTGGCTTACTGAACCATGCTTCCATCTGGTTCGAACCCTTTCGTCACTGTAAGTAGATGGTTTTGTGTGTATCCTTCCTGTCAGGTCATGTGCAGCCAAAGGACGGGTGCTCGTGAGAGTGCCAATGTTGTGCCACTATATAGCTATGGAAGGTAAAAGAGAAGCATTTTCATGAAATGCTTCTAGTTGCAAGAGCCTTGTAATTTTAGGGTAGAACAGGGATATGGGGGTTTGTTTAGGGCCTTGTTGTTCCGTTCCATGAAGTTTTCACAGCTCGTCGTTTTAGCTTGGAGCTAATCGTATGAACTGCTTATCTTCTTGATGAGTGTGCCGCTATGAGAAACAGGACGTTATAGCAGGCATGTAGTGTTGAGTAGAGTTGTCTACTTTTTTTTCTTTCTTTATTTTACGTCCTTGTTTAAGTCCTTATATCTTTCTATTCTACCACACTACCTTAATTTTCTGCTTATTATAGCACACGAATTTATATCCATTCTTGGGAGCTCTCTATCTGTTAGGTAATTAGATCATTAGATGATTAAGAGACTAATAATGGGTCTAATTATTATTAAGGAACACATAGTTCACCACGATTATAAGCAATTATCTCAATGCGTAACATAATAATGGTTAAAAAAAAAAAAATACAGGAAACCATGATTGATAAGCCATTTTAGAAGGCAATCTATTTTCCTTTTCCTTCGATATTCTCAAAGTTGCTTATCTTAAATACGGTTATGGAACGAATTGAAATTTTAATTAAATCCACCAGCTAACAAAATGAGTTATCTTAGCAGCCGTGGTCGAAATTTTAACAAAATTCTTAATCCATGTAAACATAACTGAACCAGAAACAGGGGGGGAGAAAATAAATAAAACTGCAATTAGAAAAAGTTCAGACAGCGCAGTTAAGAGGGTCGCAGCACTCATACCGCTAACAATCACTAACAAACGCCATCTTTCTACACCAGGAAATTCAACAACAATCCTACTGTATAAATGAATGCTCACCAAATCTCTAATATTAGCCTTATATTAAATTTAAACACATTGGTTATAAAGATTTGGGCTAGAAAAATAACATCCAGAGACAATCAAATCTAGAAAAATAACATCCAGACACGGAACGAATAGCAACTAACCCAATTAAAATGATTAAAATCACCCGACTAAAATCATTAAAATAAAAAAAACAAAGAAAGTTTCATTCAAGAGCGCACGAAGAACCTTTTTTAGCCAGAATAATACCACAGAAAAAACAAAATCGGCGTACAGAACATATAAACTGGCCCTTCTAATTCCCGGACTTTTAAGCCGATGCACAGCAATGATGAGCGATCCCAGTGTAAGTCCTCGGCAACCTCACCGAACCAAATTAGAGTCTTCAGTGTTTCTTGCCAGCCCGCAGGCTGTACTGTGGCAGATAGAAAAACCTACTAGTGCTACAACAGTTTCTACTTCAAACAAGACTATACCCAAACCACTGATCAGATGAATGTCCCATAAAGCAGAAGAAATGAAAGTAGAAAGCAAAAACATGAGAAAACTCGCAAAAAGCAACCCTCTCAAAACTCATGGTGACCTAAAAATAATTTAAAGTAATACAAAGATCGGTGTTCGGGGGAATGGATTTCAGCGTCTTCGCATGCCTCTTCCGCCACGGCCTCTAAATGCCGCTCCACCACGGCCGCGACCAGCCATCGCACTTGCAGCTGCTTCACCTTGTGCACTCTCAGACTGGTTTAACATAATAAAAATGAGAGTTACCATAAAATATAGCTCGAACAGAATTACCCCAAAGTGTTGAACAGGGAAAAATAACAAGAACAATGAATTGATTTATTCGAAAAGAGAGCAGAAGCCAATCATATTCACAAACATTAGCCATGTTGAATCTATGGAAAATAACAGAAAATAAGACCACATTGCAATTAAGGAACTTCCAGCTGATTAGGAGCCAAAATGCACTGAGACTTTCATTCTTCCATGTAAATATATAATTTTACCCACGGAGAGATATCAAAGAACCATGAACTTAGTAAAAGAGAGAGAACGTTCATGGAATCTAAGTTCTATATCTGAAGGGTAAATGGTACCTTTGGGTTCTTAACTGTCTCATCCACACTCAGGATAAGACATGCCGCTTCAGTTGCAGCATTTATAGCATTGATCTGCAATTGGCATTCATAATTATCACCCAGGTAAGATTACTGAAAAGTGAAGAGTAAAGGGGGGAAAGAAAACATAACATCATAATGCATACCTTAACAACTGCAGGTTCCCATACAAAGTTAGCAAAGGAATCTGCTATTCCACCAGTATTAATGTCCACCCCATAGTTTGCACCTTCACCTGCAGTAGGCATGCATCCTATGCGTCATCAAAGAAAAAAAACCATTTTCTGTGTCAGCGTATTTACGAAAACAGAAAGAAGCTAACCAGATGCATGTTTTTGTCTGAGCTTGTTCAGTACATCTGTTGCATCATATCCAGCATTGTCACAAAGTTGCCGTGGAATGACCTGCAAAGAAGATAAGCACAAGAATAAACAAACATCAAAATAGCAAATAACACATAAATTACGGCATCACACAACCAATCCCAGCTATAACATATCACAAAAAGCGATAGTTGATACTGCCTAGTACACTATCAACAAGCAATGAACATTTTATAAATGAACAGACGGAAAAGTGTAAGCTCAAAGGACATTTCATATGGCTTGCAAAAGCTAATCATATATGTGCATTACAAAATCAGAGGATAGAACATGGTAATTTTGCTGACAAAAAGTTCTGCATGTTTACCTCGAGGGCTTTGGCGTACGAATTTATAAACAGTTGGGACTTCCCAGCAATGGTCCTCGCATGCAGCCTCAGAAACCGACTTATCTCCATCTACCAGAACAGTGGAAAGATCAGCTTTGACAAAATATAACATTCCTATCAAACATGTGGGTTCGTGCAAACATACATCTATAGCACCACCACCAGGGACAACAGTTGAATTCTTTAAAGCTCTCCTCACTATCATGATGGCATCGTGCAGACTTCTTTCAGCTTCCTCAATAAACTGAACAATTATTTGCCGCAAGTTAATAGCACAAGTATTAACTGTGTTAATAACAATGAAGCCTGATCAAGCTATAAGCTTGTAAAAGAAATACCTGATCTGCACCACCACGAAGAACTATAGTTGCTGTCTGGCCAGAAGGGCATCCGCTGAATATATTAAACCTTTCATTGCCTACTTGTTTTTCCTCAAAAACTTCACAGGAGCCAAGAACCTTTGATACACAAGACCATCAGAAACCAATGACGATAAGTTCAAGTAGTATAAAAATGTAGCATACTAATTAGAACCTCTTGCACTGCTACTAACCTAGCGCAATCATTCAAAGAAGCACATTAAAAAAAAAAAAAGAAGAACAATGCATGATTACAACCTCATCAATAATATTGTTAACAGAAGTCTGCACAGTTCCACCAGTTGCAGCAGCAACACGTTGTAGATCCTCTTCTGTCACACGCCCAGCACAGAAAATATCCCTATCTGCAAAGTACTATAAAGTGGCAAAAGCAAAATTAGCAATATTTACAGGTATGTGCCTACGAACTTATCTAATTACATGTGTAGTCTTCTAAATCCGGAACCTTCCTATCTACACTTCAAAAGCTTAATTTCTTGCATTTATACATCCTTAAACTTCCTCTTTAAAAATAACTTTTTCCTAATACAAAAATACTTTCCCTCTGTGAATTGGATAACTCCCCAGAAGGTCAGGATTTGTGTAAGAATGTACACTCAGAGATGGGTATATATGAAAATAGAGATTTCACGAGTATATAAGGTAACTAGGTTGCTTAGCAGTAAAAGCCAAAAAATATACCACATTGAACAAGACAACTTTAGCACAGTCCAGAAAAGGTACCTGGGTTGCAAGGTCACCAATTGCCAACCGAGAAAGAACTATCTTTGCCCCACTTTGCACACACTTATCTAACTTGTCATAGATAATATTCCATTCAGCATCAACAATTGACTGATACTGGAGTGGGTCTGATAATCTACAAATGAACGATAGAAGCTTATAAATGGTTGTAGTACAAGGACAAGCACAAATTGTACAATCATCAAAAACTATGGCGAATAAACCAACCTGATTTCTGCATTTTCTTTCTCTGACTTCAATTCCAGTTCAATGTTCAACAAAAGAATTTTTGGATTCAAGAACTTTTTCGGTTGTTGTTCAAATCCAGCATAAGAAAATGTTTTCTTGAATGCAACACCATTGACGAGAAATGAATCTCTCATATTACCCCCAGGAACCTATTAAGGAGAATGAAAATGAAAATTGAATTGTAAAGTCTCAGAATTCTGAAGTCACAAGTCTTAACAAGATCCAGACCATTCAAAAGGAGGCAGCTAGTTCATCAACCTTGTTAAGAAAATGCACAAAGTAAAGGAAAAAGAAAAACATAAAGGTGGATTTTGGCTAAGAAATTCCCTCTGGAAAACCACGATGCATTCGATAATTAAGTTAAAAAACAAAAAACTCTGAAACAATATTCACTCTGATAAATTATTGCCACAATAAATTAAAGTACAGCATCCAAAAAATACCATATTATAATTCTATCCCAACGAGGAAGAAAATATAGGAAAGCAATAAGAATAATTTAACTTCTTTTTTACCACAGGTCGCTTGTTTTGCTAACAATTGCAGCAACCTCAATTTCTTATGACTAACATCAACTTTCACAAAAGAAGCAGAGGAAACCGAACCGCTTAATTTCTGACTGATAGAAATTACCTTTTTAATCCCAATTAGATTAAGTCTATCATCATTGCCAATAGCAAGGACAGCATCCACAACCATCGATGCAAAGAACTCTTTCTCACCACCAATCAGCTTTGAAGAGAGTGTGGTAGCGGCACATTTTGCCAACAAACTTTTCTTTTCTTCCAGGCTTTTCCCTTCTATGCTCACAGCAAGTTCTTTGATTTTGTCGATTGCCTGTTACATGTTTCATATAGTTGTAAGCTCAAGCTTTTGTAATAAAAAATAAAGGTAGGAAAAAGATAATAATACCAACCAAATATGAAGCTGTCCTGTAGCTTCGAATGAGATTCTGTGAATGGACACCATCCTCAATGAAAGGTTTTGCTTCCTTCAGGAATTCAGCAGCAAGAAGCACTACAGTAGTAGTTCCATCACCAACCTGCAGGTTAATCAAAATGGAACTCTTAAATGGTTTCCAATATCACCTGAAAGAATCAGCAGAATAAACTTTCTGGAACACATGAAGTAGTTAAGTAACTGAGATCAGACTAACTCAACACACACAAAGAAAAATAGCTCATGCCTGCGTATGCTTCATAGGGATAACATTTTTCCTTTATGATTATTTTCACTTGTTTACCTCGTAAGAACTACCTTACACATTAACTGGTTTATTCTAAGTGTCCAAAGTAGTGCATTAAGACATCCATTATTACAATGATATTCTGCACATGCATAACCATTCATTTCTGAGATTTACAAATAACATAATCGAAATAGGTTGACATGAGGCACAGAAAATATTGCTTTAATTAATTAGCATGTTAATTAGTTGAGCGACAATCCATTCTGTGAGTAAGCGGCTTACTACACATCATGAAGGGCAAGATAATATTCCACTGTAACCACCACATATATCAATGCACATGAAAAGTAAAAAAACCACTAGGCCATGAATCGACCTCACACCCTCATTTGGCGCTTCGTTATTTAGCATCCAAAACAAAAGCTAGATCAAATGTGAAAATAAGTAAATCGAAATCCATTTAACCTGAAATGCCGTTCTCTACAATCGGAACCCTAACAACTCCTACCGCGAAATGGAGTCTCCCTAATCATGTTTTTGAACCCTAACGACTCCTCCTGCGAAACGAAGTCTCTCTAATCATTTTTCCTAGTTGTTTGAGGAAAACCCTAACTCTAACCCTAGCCCTAACCCTGATCGTTCACTCTGGATTCTTCTCGAACGACGGCCTTTCGAAAAGATGGGTGAGGGGAGGCACCACAGCGGATACGCACCTCGGAGTCCTGGGACTTGGCGATGTCGACGAGGATCTTGGCGGCGGGGTGGACGATGTCGAGGAGCTTCATGATGGTGGCGCCGTCGTTGGAGATGGTGGTGTTGCCCTTGTCGTCGTGGATGAGCTTGTCCATGCCGCGGGGGCCCAGCGTCGTCCGCACCGCGTCCGCCACCGCCGTGCACGCGTTAATGTTGCTCACCAGCTGCGCCTTCCCCTGCGACGCGTCCGTCCCCTCCTTCAACAGTATGATCTGCGGTTGCTGCGCACAACAAAAACCCCCCCTACAAGATCAACCTCACCTTCCGATCCATAAATCGATCGCTCCATCAAGAGAAACAGAGAGAGAGAGAGAGAGAGAGAGAGAGAGAGAGAGAGAGAGAGAGTACCAGCATCGCCGCCATTGGAGAGGTCGGAGAGAGGAGTGAGCGGAGAGGGGGAGAGGGGACGAGGGTTTTGAGCGGGGGAGGGAGGAAGTGAGAGAGAGAGAGAGAGAGAGAGAGAGGGGGAGAGGAGAGGGCGTGGTTTTGAGAAGGTTCGAGCGATGCTTTTTGGGAGTTAAACCTGATGCAAATGGGCCTATATGGGCCGTATACTGGGCCTATTTAAAACCCAATAGTACTGGATTATTGGATCGGGTTCCATTTTATTGGGTTGGGCCTAGTTTGTTGTAAAGAATGGCTCATTTGTTTAGGCCCTGGATCGGGTCATCTCAGCCCGAAACTAATTGGGCCACTTCAAATGGGCCTATTAGACGTTCAAACAAGTTGGAGATTTATATTTCTTTTATTATTGTAACTCATGTTTGTTTTCACTCCATCAAAGATTGTGACAATTATTATGACTTTTTGAGGATAATGTATTCTAGCTGTGTGGTAATTTGCCAGGAATTTTAAATATTGATATACCGAGCAAGATATTCACCTATTTTAATAAAAAATAACAAGCATCAAGGAACAAAGTAAGACAAATAGAAAATAACATTGTATTCAACACTTCGATGTGATTTGATTATTCCGTAAGTCAATTTCGTCTTGTTTGTGTCCTCATGATTCTTTACCCTAACTAAGTCCACATCACAACAATTTATGCGCCGAAAGGGATTAGATCATACAAGGAACAAGAAAACTTTTCTCATCCTGGCCATGGTCATAGGTCTAGATCTAATCATATAAGTTTTTTTTTTTTTTTTTTTTTTAAGATCCATACTAGGGATTAACCTAGTAGAAATATTCCCAGGTGAATAAGTTGGTGATGATCACCCTGGCTAGGGAAAACACTTTAAATTCAAAAACAATGAAATGGAAAAAAAGATTTATCTCTAATCTTTCTTTCTTTTCTTATCCTTGAGATTGTGCTTTTTTTTTATGTTTGTAATAAATTGTTCAGCAATTCGCTTTTGATTCTAAATGTAAAAAGGATGTGTTTATTAATGTGACTTCATTCTGTGCTCAACGCATATGCTTCACTCCGAATTTTATACATCAAGTAGTTTAGTACGTTTCTAGAAATTAATCATCAATCACACTCTTTGTTTGATTGGTTCTAATAGCTATTTCTTTCTAGTACTCTTACTTTGTATTAATTATGATAGTTCGAATGATTCATATTCAACCGAAAAGTATTTATTTCATTCATTCTAGATATAATAATCATCTATCTACATGATGTTAAAATAACCAAAATAACACATCTCACAAATTACTCTTTTATAACAACAATTAATAGATCTCCAATGCAATTACTGGAAGAGCCATTTTCTGTTTTGAGCACAAACATATTCGTTACTATTCCTACCACATGTTTGGCACTTCCACAGTAGAGATCAGGTGCAAAATTATATATATAAAAAAAAGGGGGCAAAGTAACAATTCGGTGGGACTACATCAAATCTAAAAAAGAGTCTCCAATAAAGTAGTGAAGCGTGAAGCAATGCACTTTAAAAACTGCTTTTGCCTTCCACATTACTGCGCACTTTGAGCTTTATTTAAAAAAAAAAAAAAAAAAAAAAAAAAAAAAAAACCAGAGTCCGTTCACCCAAACCACAACAAAAAGGCAAAAAGAAAAAAGAAAAAAAAAGAGGCGAGGAGGAGACAACTCCCACTACTCGAAAAAGGCGAAGCCGTGGTGGGAGGAGATAATTATTATTTTAAGTAAAAAAAAAAAAAATTCTAATTTTTTCTTCAATAAGGCGCTTTGAAGTGCGTGCTACTGTTTCTGTGGTCGGATTGTGTGAGCCTATTTATCGGCTTCTTCGATCTAGGGAGGTGGGGGGAGGAGATTTTTTTTTTTCTTTCGGTAAGGTTTCGTTGATCTCTTCACCCCCCCCCCCCCCACCCAACTTTTTTTTTTAATTTGATGTAATATGGTTCGAATTATTTGTAACTGGTGATTTTTCTTAAGAAAGGTGTCACCTTTAAGTGTTAGATCATCCGGATCATCTTTATTTTGTGAATAAATTTGTTCTTTTGGCAAATAAAATTGCTGGGGCTTATTATTTAGACTCTGATCTGTGTAAAATTAAAGGTTTTGTTTGGTGAGAAGCTTCAAAATTTGCTGCTTTTTTTTTTTTTTTTTTTTCCTTTTATGTCCTGTGATCTTCTGCGTCATTTCCTCTTTAAATTAGATGATAAGAATGTTTCAACAAATAATTTATTGATTTATTTTATTTTTGACTGAATTTTGGGCCTTTTTCTTTTTGAGTTTTGATCTTTTCCTGCAGTTTTTGTTTCAAGCTTCTGAGTAAAGTAGAAAAAATTGGAAACTACTCCAAAATTTCGTTTTTGGGGATTGAGAACTCAAATCCATTGTTTCCTCTGTAATATAGGCTTAATCTGAGTGATTTGGCCCTTTTTCACCATAAAGAGGTCGCATCCAATTTGGCTGAGTAATACATGAATCCTTTACTAATTAAAGGGAGAGCCTATCTTGATATGTATATGGCACTCAATTGTAGTTAATAACTATCATTATGGCATAATCTTTCTTCTTCTGGCAATTTTACTTGCTTTAGTGAAGTTTATAGAATGTTGATACTGATGGGCTAGTCATTTTGTATAATTTCATTTAAGATTTCATGTATGATCCAAACCTTTTAGTTAATTTTCCATTTTTTAGATATAAGCTTGACTTAAGATTTCAACCTTATACAGAAAGTATTGTTGTCATTATTATCATTTTTTGTTTATTGAAACAAAAAGGTTATATCATTATTGTTGTCATTATTATTATTTTAGTTATTTTTGTTTCTATCCATTATTATTATATCCATTTCAGGTTCACCTACTTACTGTAATTCACAAATTTATGCCTACTTTTCCAGAGAGGATGGAATGTCTCATGATCTATGCTTGTTTCTCTAGTTGACCTGTACAATTGCCCCGACACAATGGGTTCTTGTGTATCGACATCAAATAGAACACCTAGATCACAACTATGGTCCCTTAGAGCTAGGAAATGCTGTGGAAAAGTTTCAGCAGTGATATATGATGAACCCACTCTCAGGGGCAATGATGCTGGTAATTCTTCTACTCGGAGCAAAATCGTTCGCGCTGAGTCTTCTGTGCCCAATAGGCGGAGATCCGAGGTCGCAAATTTAACATTCCACCTCACTCAATTGCAATGGCATCGCAATCAGATGGATTTGGGAAATGGTATTTAGATCTTAGCTTCTCTTCTTTAGTCTTCTTTTTTAGTTCAAAATTCGCTTTAGTTGCCGGTTGTATCGTTTTTTCTTTTTTTGGCTTTCATATTCTCTTTTTCTACAGTGTGGTTTTGAAGTGATCTATTGTTAGTATTGTGATCTATTGTGATCATTTCTTAGTATTGTTATTTAGCAGGATAATATCAAATCCAGAGTTTCATTTGTTATTATTATTATTTTTTTAATTGAATGTCTAAGCTACATAATAATAATTTCATGATTAGTAACTTCAGTTTGATCTCTTTTTGCTCTTTGATGCCAAAAAGAGGCATGGTTTGACTCTGTACTCTAGATTATTAATATTTAACTAGTTTGAGTGCAAATTTATGTCAACTGATTTTGTTTTTTTTTTTTTGGTAGCTAATAAAAGTAATCACGTTGTATTTTTTTTTTTTTCATTTCTTTCTCCGAACACAAGTTTTTCTTTGTGACTCTTACTTGTAGAATCTCTTCTGCTGTAACCAATGTGATGGGGAATTGTTTATTGCAGTGTGAAGATGCTTCAGACATGGTGGATTCTATGCATAAGTTTGAGAACCTTTCGCGTGAAGATAAGTTCCAAGAACTGAAGAGGCCCAATGTTGCGAACCAATAAGGCTAAGAAATTCTACAATATTTGCTGTTCATTTGATGATCTACACCCGGATTAAGCACCTGAAAAAGGTATTTGATGAAATTAATGTAGGGAACAATTTTTTTACCATTGTGGTGTCTGTAACCTTATTTCATTGTTCTTATTCCTGTGCGTTAATGAATTTACCCAATGCTAGTGTACTCCGATTGCTCGATGAGCCATAGCATCTGTTTTTTTCTTTTTTCCCCAACGTCTGGCTCCATGTCTCTCTCTATATGATTTGTTTATTCATTTATACCAATGTGCATCAGGGCTATATTTGTTATTACTCGGTAACTTGGATATTCCACAGAATCTTAATGCTGTTTTAGTTTCTCAAGATGCTTGTTTTGTTGAGAAATCACATCCTTACAGAAATTAGACAGTTTTAGCTAAAAGTGCTTGTAAATCGGATCTGATTTGTGTATATTATGTATATTATATATGTTAAGTTCTTACTCTTCTTATCCTGTTCTTTGGAAAGATCGAACATCATGATGAGTTAGGAAAATTAAACACAGAAGACATATATAAAGACAGTTTACAATTTATTCTTCCTAGCTAGGAAGATAGGCTTCCCTAGTGACAAAAAATTTACAGATGCTTCATTGATCTTCGCAAGGAGTCGAAGGCACCAATCACATGGCGAGTCTTGGGAGGGTCTTAGGTTGGGAGGATTTCCAGTAGGCTGTGGCGGACAAAGTGCCCAATTCTCAAAACAAAAAGGGGAGAAAAATAGGCCCTCTATAGTGTAGAGACTAAGTATAACAACGTGTTCTTGCACTACAAGCCCTTTTTTCAGTTCTATTTGTTAGAAAACTATCACTGGAGAGTTGATCCTGAAAACTATCACCGGAGAGTTGATCCTCTTTCCCACTTTTGAGCCGGACGAAGCGGCTTAGTGCTTGTTTTGCTAACATCTGAAATGGTTTCTCTCCTTTAAGAAGATGAATGTAGGTGTCTGACAAACGAAACTTTTAGGAGTTTTTGTGGTGCTAGGAAGCTATGTTAAGCCTCTGGGCCTGAAAGGAGCTTTAATGTGACGGTTCTTCTTTTACTGCAGCAGGCAACTGGATAGGGGATTTCAGTTTAAAAAAAGCCGTTAATGCTTCCTTGAAGATGTTCTACTTGATCAGTGTTTTTGAACAAGCTCCCTCCGTCGATGTCCTAATTCAATAATACTATCTGTTACAGCAGCAACTATATTTTCTAATACATTAATTCATGATGTATTGTGATAGTAAATACAACTGACCATGCAATAATTTTAAGTCGTATTCAGATAAAAAAGCCAATTGAAAGCATAATGCCATAGAAAGAGAAACCTAGAGAAACTTTTTTTTCTTCACTAATTCTTTCTTTTGTTCCGTCATTTATCTTTTTTCCCCCTGTACTTTTACACAAACAGGCCAACAGTTTATGTACAATTTCTCGAACATAAAGTCCAAAATCAGTGTACAAGGAGAAAAGAAAGAAAAAAGAATCCTACATTTATTTACAAATAGGATCATCAATTCTAAAATCGCTGCGGGAGAGAGAAGAGAAATATCTTACCAAGTTGTCACAGTAGTTAGCGAGCCAAACATCTCACCAGCTACTTATTCACACACTCACTTGTATGATGATCTTACCAGCCATTTAATCCGCAGTCGCCGCAATGTATGTATCCATACAAGCCATTCACCCACAATCATCTACAGTATGTATTTACACAGGGCTTCTTCGAAAAGCAACTAAGCAATCTCATTCTTCTTGGAGTTGTTATCTAGTGCTTTGGTTGCTAGTTATCTGATGCAGGTTCAGCCGAAACAGTATTATGGCTGGTGCTTCGAGCTTTTGGAACATCATGGTTATGCTTATCTTCATATGTAGTTAAAGCTGCTTTTGGGTCCTTTTTAGATCTTTCGACTCTTTTGCGGACATTGCATCCCACATTCGTGCACTTGTAGTAACTCCTAGAGATTTCAATAAGAATTCCATCAATTTATGGATCAGATGATTAAATTAGAGTCGACGCGTCGAACAAGATGCATGGCTTTTTGGTATAAGTTGCATGATTTGTTAATTACTGGTTTAATTCTTTCAATAGTTTTTTTTTTTTGCTGCAGCAGAAACAAAATTGAAGCAAACACCAACAGTAAGCAGATAAATAGAGGAATTATTCTACCTGGGGTGATTATTTCCTTTGACGTATTTCTGTCCGTATTTACGCCACTTATGACCATCATCCAAAAGATCAGTTTCACTTATGGTTTGCAAAACGAGCATTCTCTGAGAAGTCGATTCCACGGATTCGGTATCTCTGTTTCTGCAAAGCGGAGAAAGAACCTTTCAGACACGTTTACCGCATAACTTACATGTTAGTTTTGCCGTGAATTCACATTGCTACCCACATTTTAGGACTACTCTTACTATCCCCTTCATTTATCGCAGTTCCATCCTCATCTTCATCGTTCGAAACCGACGAGTTCTCGAATTTGGATTCAGTATCGTCGTCGTCGTAACCACCTTCCTCGCCCCGCCTATTTTGTGAAGGTTGATGGTTGTGCTCGCCCTTGTAGATTATCTCCTTTATGTTGCCATCGAAAGAACGCTCGACTTGCTTCTTGACATCGCATTTGGCGGCGGTACATTTGTAATAGCTGTGGGGAAACTCGCCGCCCTTCACCTGCTTCTGACCGTACTTCCTCCAGTTGTATCCATCGCCAGGCGGTTTCTCGACGGCAAGATTCGACATCTGAGAAGTCTTATCTGAGTAGGGATCGCCGACTGGTTCGAAGGCGCCACCGCTTTCATGGAATAATAGCTCGTAATTCAGCGAAGGTGCACCGGCGATACGCGGGGTTGGCTGCAGGAAGGGGTTTAGTATTTGTTGAGGCAGAGAAGATTGATATGCTGGTTGAAGATATGCACAGGAATCTGGCTTTGCCTGCAAAGAGTGATGCCCTTGCTCAATAAAGATAAGACATTTACATTTAACTTCTTTCTTTTCCTGATAATCATATGAGAAAAGAGAAAAAAAGAAGGCCAAAATATAAGTAATACTTTTTCTGATCAGTATTATTGACAACCTTATTCTACCTAAAATTTTGCTTGAATGAGAGTGGGCCCCAAATCAACTTTTGTCATCTTTAAGCCTATGCTCTCTTGTCAACGGAGAACACATTATTGGAAAGTCACCAATATTGGTGGAATATTAAAATTTTATTAAGATATTAGAGCGCGGTATTTTTTTTTTTTTTTGAATTTTGAGAAAAACAGCACTTTCAAATCACGTCACCTCCTCCAAATTCAAACACTCTCTGCTCTCTTTCGCCTAAATAAACTCCTCCTTATCCGGTTACTCACCCAATCGAATAAAGTTAAATTCCTTTTAAGGCTCTACTTAATCATCATCATTAATCAACAGAGCAAGTTATATATTCAACAAACAAACTAATCTTCGCACACACAACTATACTATAAACATAATCCAACAACCTATTGTACTAAACTTTCGATTCAAAATTCACACAAACATCACAAAAAGAAGAAAAGGGAAATATTGAACTCACAGAAGTAATTACCCCATAGTGGAAGGTACGTAACATGGTGGGAGCATGCATCATAGTAGGGAGCTGTGGACGAGAAGGCGACGACATTTATTGCCTTCGACCAAAATTCAACACAGCGGCGGCACCTCTTGCGGCATCGGAGGAGGATCTTCGGAGAGAAGCTGCGAGAAGGATAAGCCATATATAGAAGTCGAGAGCTGCTGCAGCTGCTGCTGCTTTTTCTTCTTTTTCAGTAACAAAGGGTGAAAACGGTGGTGGCGGTGGCGGCGCTGACGATGATTTAGAAGCTCCCTGATCACCCTCTTGCATTTTTTTTTTTTTTTTTTCTTATTGTTGTTGTTATTTTTGTAAGGAGGTTGGATATTAAGAAACTTTTTCTTTTCCGTGAAGCGATCGAGATGATAGTTTTAAAACTTCGTGGAAGGGAATCAGAGATGTAGAGAGAGAGATCTTTTGCTCACGTAGCAACCAATAGGAGTGTATACATATTTCTATAGAATACTCACGACGATGTGGGGGCGAACCGTGTGGGGCCAGCGAGAGAAAATGTTCGCTGCACCGGGTGTACAAGTGGATATCATACACCAACATCTACAAAGGCTTGGGATAAAAGCTAAGATAACCATGTGTCAATTTAACAACTCCAATCGGATTTTTTTTTTCTTTTTTTTTGTGCATGAAGATGATCATGCACGGCTTCTGGCCTTTTCTATTTATTGTTGGCGTAAAAATATATGGATGGTTGTGATTTCTCAGTGGATCTAGCATCAAACCATCTTATTAACAATTTAGACAAAAAAATATAGGGAATACTATTTAAAGTTTTTATGCAGGGTAGTATTTGAGACACAGAATCAAGTGTTAAAAAAGTTTGTATAATTAAGCCAAAGAAAAAAAAGAGAGGGTGGTGAACGTGGCTACTGCCATGCACCAGGTGCACGAATTAATTTGTGTCCCCAGTTGAATTTTTGTTAAATTGTGAGTTTAAGAAAGCATACGCTTTATTTACATATATTTTAGCCACATTATTACATTTAAAGAAACAAATTGACATTTCTTATTCTCAACTATTTAAATAATACAAAATGTTACGTTTAAATAAAACTGAAACGCGTTTGTATTGCAGGTTTCCGCTTTCGTGAATACAACTGTTGCAATTTCTCATTACCATTAATAGTTTTGAAATCAATTTTAAAATATTTGAAGTTCTTTCCAACTCATATTGAGTTAAGATATGTATTCTGATATTGCATTAGTGTCGCAAAAGTCGATTATCTTAAAATAAAATTAATAAAAAATATCAAATTGCATCTCAATCTTAAAATCGAAGCGCACCGAAACCCAACAGGGGTTTGAAATTTAGACCTGAGGTTAAATTTCACATAATAAAGATAAATTAGGCCATTCAATTATGTATTTATTTATTTATTTGAGATAAAGAAATATAACATATTCCCAATTAGGTAGTATTTCTAACACGAATATTTGAACAAGGCGAAGCATGTGTTCATAGTAATAAAGTGTACTTACGGTGAAATCCGCATAAGCGTAAAATAAATCTACGTTTGAAGTCCACTTTCATGCATGCATTAAAGAGATAAAGCAAAAGGGAAAAAATAAAAAATAAAAAACACAGAAGAAAAGAAAAGAATTAGTTGCAGCTCACGGTACGTAGATGTTAAGATTATTTTGGTTGGTACTCCTAATAAATCTTGAATATTGTTTTCTCAAGGATGTAATGAGCAAATCACTACTGCAGTAGAAAAGGGTTTTCATTTATTAGGATTACTCCCTACAACGGTTAAGAAGAAAAATGATATTCACATTTTACATCTTAAAGAACATTGAAATTACTTTATAAGCCGGAAAAAAAAAAAGAGCAAAGAAGAAGATTATAATACATAAATAATCAGAAAACTTTTAAATACAGAAATTAAGTCTCTCAATGCTCATAACTTATAAAATATAATCATGCTAGGAGGGAATAGGAAGGAAAATGATGAGCATGCATTTTGACAAAAGAAACAAGTCAATAAACCCCCTAATTCACTAAAGAAAAACAACTATTTCGAAACTTGATTAAAAGCACATAGGCACAGTGCAATACCTTTGCATGCTGCTGCTTATACTTTTCTCTCATAGAAGTATGTCGACGAGACAGCCAAGCCCTCAACATCGTAAGTTCGGACGAGCCTCTGCCGCTCGTCCAATGACTCCATCCAGCAGAACTCCAAATGGAAGGGTTGCGATTGCGCGACACACTTTCCAATGTCGGCTGGGCATCCCATGTACATCCCTCCGGGTAATAACGTCAATTGGAATCCCCCGTCAAAGGAAACTAAGTTAGTGTTCACTGTTCCCGTCCAGTGCACGTTTGTTGTCGTGCCACTACCGACGGTGGTCGAAGCAATGTCCTGGACGAGAATATAAGAAGAGCTACTATAACTTATTTGCAAGAGAGAATGGATTTACGCTGGCAAGGAAGGATTATGCTATAGTGAAAATAGTTGTAAACCGAGATGAATATGCAAAGTTTCTACCGGAGAGACGAGTAGAATACTTGTTCCCCTGCACCATTTAGCTTGGGGACAAATTAAGCAGAATTTTTTTTTTTTAATTTTGTTTTCCCTATTCTGAGGTTATCTTGCTACACTGGGATTGGAAGCATACTATCCCCGGACAGGATATAAAAAATTCTGAGTTTGGTTGTGGCGCAGATTACAGAAACTATTGTAACAGTTACAAAGAGAAGTGGATATAACAGAATTCCAGGGTTGTCTAGTAACATTACGTAGAACCAGATTAATCAAAAGCCTTTTTTTTTTTCCGTTGGCAATATTGTGTGCTTCAGTAACTTCTTTTGATATTTAGTAGATACTCAATAGTTTGGACCTAAAAATCTAAAACAGGATAAAAGGTAATATTGCGGCAGCAGCATACCTGAATTAGCTGACCATTGCGATCCATTTCAAGCAAAGAAACTGTATCGGCCTTAGAAATTGTTGCTCCATATACCCCACTTCGTTTAGTTACAGAACGACCCTCCCACCGTCCAAGAAGTGCGCTTATCCTATCCGGGACGTCCTAATGTTTATGAAATAAACTGAGTGAGATGAATAAAACCAAAGTATGTCCGTAAGAACAATTGTTTTGCATAATCCAGCGTACGTTGGAGCTAACACATGTTTTACATGTTAGCAGCACAAACGACCTTCAGTTTAGAAATGCTAACCTCAAAATCACATGAAGAAGAAATAAGTGGCACCTCATCTCCTCGTTCTTCGAGGAAAATAAGAAGCATTTCAAGAAATCCTTTTGGGTCCATTATGTGGAAGGCTCTTGCTCGCCTATCTCTCCTGAGAGAATAGAGGCAATTCTCACATACAACAGATGGCTGACGAGAAGGAACCTTCAAGTTTCTGCGAAGAAGAAATATATGCTTCAAGATCGTTATGCCATGATAGAGAGATTTTTTTAATTATGCAGCAGAGCAACCAGCTATATAGCTTGTATTAACGATGGCTGAGAGTGATCTAATTCTGAAGTATAGAGTCTAGCAGACGATCCATCGATCCACTCGAGCATTAAGATAGTCAAAGAGAGCAAAACTGCAGCATAGGAAAACAGAATTGCGACTACAAATTCTCAGTAAAAGACACAACTACCCGGTAAGCATATTTTAAGCTCTAATTTTCTTGAGAGATGACTCTATCTGTGCTAGGCTTTGCTAAACTCTCCCTTCATAGATATGCTTGTCTTAAGGGGGAAGAGACTACAAACAAATTCATACACGATATACAGATACATGCATACACCTACATACACAGATGCAGATATAAACATCTGTAGAGATGTATGCATGTATATTGTAGACCAAACCTTGAGGCTACAGGGAAATATTAACCTGGGAGACTCTTCACCAGTGTCATCTTCTCCAAGCACGCCCGCTCGAAGGACAGCGTCCAGCATCCCAGCAGTCTGGTACCTCAGAGAAAATGCCTTCTCTTTTGGGAAGAATCCGAGCTGCACACTAAACGAAATTGCTCATTAGAAAAGAGAGCATAATATACAGGAAATTCAACAGCTGAGTGGTGAGTCCTTATCACCTGCTGATATTTGTCTGCGGTGAACATGTTAATCTCCTTGATTTTGTACTCCGTCCATTCAGGTTCAGCATCATAGCCTGCGATTGATGTTCTCGAAGGAGGTTGCTTGATGTATAGCCTACAAAATACATAGTAGAACTGACTTAAGATCCAACTACTAAATACCGAATCTTCAGATATGGATAAATTACATCACTGGTCACTAAATTTCAAATGAAATTTCAATAAAGTTAATTGTTAGATCTCATATAATTTTCCAAACAAAATGATAAATTAATAGGAAGATATGACGATATAACTACTAATCTATAGGAGATGATCTGATTACTAATTCAGCTGTCAAATTACCTTGTCAATATGACGTAATAGCTGACTAACAGTAGCAATCAGTAGCAATCAGTACTACACGATACCAGTTGTTCAAAAATAGCAGTAATTTTGTTCACAAGAGATCATCAATTTTCACCGTAAATAAGCATATATGTAAATAATAATAATAATAATAATAATAATTCTGGCAAACAAAAAAGAAAAGAAGAAGTGCAGAGTCTCACGTTTGAATAAGGCTGAGGAGCTCGTCCTCTCCGTACGAGCTTGCGGAAAGCTTTGTGCTCACGTTCTGCAACAAATTCCCGTTGGCATCGAATTGCTGCAATCAAAAAATCGGAAAACAATTAGAAAGTGAAAAACCGAATCAGATTAGAACAAATGTAAGGATCGAAATTATGCGATTTAGGGCTACTGACGTAGAAGGAGCCGTTCCATCTCCCCAAATTGAGCTCAAAGAACCGACGCAAATCGATGCTCATCGACTCCACGTTCCCCTTCGCCTCCTCAGTCTCCTCCACCGAAGGAGGAGGAGGAGGAGGAGGAGGAGGAGGAGGAGGCGTCGCCGCCGCTCGAATCCCTCCGAAATGGCTCCGGAAACGCGGATTCGGGAGCTCGATTGGGCCTTTTTTGGGGTTCGAACGAGCAAATCTAGCGGTAATGGGGATAGGGGGACGGCGACATGTGGTAGAATCCGGTCTCCATCTCGAGGGTTTCGATGGGAATCGTTGGATGCAGTTGGGGATTAGGGATTCCGCCATGGGAGAGGTTGGGGAGTGAGGCGGGAGAGTTTCGCCGCCATTTAAAACCTTATCTCCATTCCCCGTCGGGTACGCTGTTGTTGGGATATTTATAAATGGGCTGGCCCAGAGGCCCAACCAGGAGTTGGGCCGTAAGCATCAGCAATTCGGGTCCAAACTAGATCGCTCACCCAAATATGTAATACCAGATTTTGGAAGCGTTTGCTCCTAGCTAGGCCCTCCGTCTAATTATCTAATTTTTATGTATACATATAGTTAAGCAATTTATGCCATACACGGATAAACATATATTAAGATTTAAACAGTTGCATTTTATATCCAGTTTTGTTTTTTTCGATCTTTCTTTCAACACAATCCCACAAACTCAAACTCAGATTTTAAACATTAGACCAGTCATTCCTCATGCCTGTGCCAGAAGAGATGATCTTTTTTTTTCTTTCCTTTGGGTGCCATAGTACAATCCTGGCGTCAATTTTATAAACTCAAAATTATCCTCCTTAGCCGAATAATATACAAGATAATCATCGAACAACTTCACTACTAAACAACTAAACAATATAGCAAAAGTTTGAAATAAAACCCACGCAATGTATACACGTATAATCATAGAACAGTATATAAGACAACCAAGAGCCACAACAAATGGTAAGATCAACCAATAAGAAAATACTTCACCACAGATAAGCAAAATACAAAGATAGTGGCCGGCAAAAGGAAAAAAAAAAAA
Organism: Ananas comosus; assembly: GCF_001540865.1. Lineage (NCBI taxonomy): Eukaryota > Viridiplantae > Streptophyta > Magnoliopsida > Poales > Bromeliaceae > Ananas > Ananas comosus. Next base: position 15,287 of record NW_017890645.1, on the reverse strand, counting down.
AGAAGAAAAAAGAAACAAAAAATCTCGTCATAACAGGCAATTTAAGGATGGGTTCCATGCGATACAACACCAATCCAGGCTGAGAGAAAAGAAGAGATAAGAGTAGCGAAAGACCACCTAATTATGATATCATCCGAGTCTAACAAATAGCAACGTATGAACTATTACAAGTTCTCCTTGCTTAATAAGAACAAAGAACAAGCACAGACACAACCAGACAGAAGATGATGGGCGACTACTTAGGCCCAATGTCCTTGAGAGAACAGATCTGTTCTTCGCCCATAGCGGACATCACGCTCACCACCAGATCCTTCCCTTCAGCAAATCCATCTTTGATCTGTCAAACAACACAACGAACGGAAAAGTCATAAGCGAACTATCGAGAAAACCATTTTGGATTTCCAACATCTCCAAGGGGGGAGACAAAATCACGGAACACCCCTTAGTTAGGGCTGTCAATTGCCTCACTGCAATGAGGCATCACACTTTAATACGTTATTGCCAAAGCTCATAAGCTTCTATGTTTATTTATGCAATACCGTGCATAAACCCACGCACGCAAAAATAGAAAAAAAGGAACACTAGGAAGATGTCAATTTCGTAATAAGGACAGACTGTGTCCTATGCACTAGGATAAGAATATTGTACAACTATCAAGAGCCTATACGTCATGAAACTTATAGACCACTTGGCAGAATTTTCTCCCCCTCATGCTATAATACACTACACAATAAAATATTGGAGAAACTAATCTAAACTACTAACCTGCGCGAGCAGGCTGTCATCAGTCGGGAGCCTCAGGTCATCCTTAGTGTTGCCATTTTCAGTCAGGAGACTCACCTGTCATACGCATCACATGGTCAAAATAAAAGATCAAACAAACGATCAGGAAAGTGTACACAAGGAGAAGGCGAGACATACAAATCCATCTTCAGATATGTCGATCAGCTGATAATCAGTACGATTAACATGAGGCACCTGCAAATGCAACCAAATCAAGTTCATATATCATGACAATTAGCGAGAATTCAACTGGTAGGGTTGAATAAGAATTGTTACAAACGTACATCACAGTTGTGTGACGAGGGCACAATATCTTCGAGCTTCTTGGCGGTGAAGATGTCTATGCCAACAAAGTGGCATTTTGCATGTCCGTGCTTTCCAGTCTTGGAAGTGGAAACCTCCACAACCTAGAAAAGCAATTACCAACAAAACAAACCAAGAGGTAAAAACAAGAAACAGGTCAACTTTCTGAAGTACGCAATACCCGTTGAAGTCCACTTGTATTAGAAGACAGATACTCGCACACAAATATATTGTATATGCAGCATACATGAGTATCAAGGCATAAGATGTCAAACATCAAATATGATGACACACAGATGAAATTGAATAACTGCCCCCCAAGCCTAAATAACAGTTCCTCTTCTTAATTATTGACAACAGGATCTTGAGCTTCTAGCAAGGAAATTGAATTTCCAAATTGCTATATATCTTCCATACTGGGATCAGCATCATAGAATATTGCAGCTATTTGTCATAACTCCACAAATTGTGGTTTTTCAAATAAGCTTGCTGAAAACAGAGTAATTGATGATGTAGAGACCCATCTATACTGTAACAATGAACTTCCACAAAGGGCATGAAACGATTTCTAGAGACTTGCTACATAAAGAAACACATCATAAAGGATGAAACTGAAAAAAAAAAAATAAAGCATCTATCTAGGCTCTACATCGACCAATCAAAACTTATCGCACGAGCAGATAAGAAAACATCTGTAAATATGTAGATATATTTTATAAGGTATATGAGTACCCCATTTTCACAAATTAATGCTTAATAGGCTTCCTTGCATGGATAGGCTCAAATTTACTTTCACACACAAACGAATGAATAATGTTTCTGCAAAACAAAACAAAACTAAAGCTCCAGAGGAAGTTACGAAGAAAACTAGACAAGGATAATGATATTCTACTAGGACTAAATACGGTTTGGCATTGGTAAACCCACATTTCAACTCCCATCTTTAACAAAATCATTACTTAATTGATTTATCAACAATAATAGTTACACAAGTGGATCCAAACAAGATCAGATGTTTACTTGCATTAGGTAAAACATAATTTCAGGATTTCTAAAACTCTACGTATCATGTAAAACATAATTTCAAGATTTCTAAAATTCCATTTATTACTTTTTTTAAAAAAAAATTACCCAAAGTAAAATATGGCACCAACCAAGCACATCTAAGAAGTAAGAAGTAAACAGCAAATGATTTTCCACTACTTCAAACTATAGTTAACTGTGAAAAATTAGTATTCCGGCTTCAAAGGGCCAAGCAAGTTTCCAAGTTCTTAATTCGTGATTGATATCATCCGATTACAAAAGGGTAAAGCAATCTCTGGATAAAACTCGTGACGTATGAACATAAATTCTAAAGAATAATTATCAACCCCAAACAAGTCAGACGCATTAGAAAACACGAGGCCACTAAATCCACCGACGTAGTTCCAAAGCTAGAAATACCCTAATTAGTTATGGATTTTAGCCATGAATAGATCAAGGTATAGATCGTAGATCATCTGTCCAAACAACATTGGAGTTACTAAATGACAGTAACCTGATCAGCAAATAGAGAAGTTAAAACTCGAAAGGACCATTCCACATCACACGTAAAGCAGGAATCGCCATTTCTAGACCGATTAAACAAGCAAATATCTCAAAAAAAGTGAATCAAAGCACAAGATCGGATAGATCGTAGAGCAAACCTTGCAGGGTCTCCCCTTAATCACAATATATCCGTTCTTCCGGATTGTCCCCGCCTGCTGTGGGTACGTCTTCGAGGCCCCGGCATCGGCCTTCGACTCGAAATGGTGCTCCTCGTCCGACATGTTCCCTAATCCAGAGATATTGAGATGTAAAAAGCATTAGATCGCGACATGGATCGAGATCGAAATCGAGAGAGAGAGAGAGAAAGAGAGAGAGAGAGAGAGAGAGAGTTACCAGTTGAGGAAACGGAGGAGGAGAAGGAGGAGGAGGGGGGCGGAGACGACGGACGAGAGGGGAGAGAGGAAGCGGGAACCTTCCTCTTAAAGCCGATGACGATACACGGATTCCGCCGCGACCTAGGGTTTCCATAAACTGCGAGTAAATAGCGCTCTCGAGTCCGGCTTGGTGACCGTCGGATCGGGGGTACGCGTGGACGGTGGATCGTCTCCTCACGTGTTGCGTTTCAATTACGCTGGTGTGGGCCGCCACGAGGCCCATTTAAGCAAGCGGTTCATAAGATCCATAAACCTGTTTTTGGGTCCCCAAATGCTATTTGAGCCTACATATATTACCCTACATCTTATATCTTTTTTTTTTTTTTGAGAAATCCCTACATCTTATATCTTAACTGGATGTGATCTGCACAATGTATTTAACTTATAAAAACAAGTAAAATATTTTTCCATCATACTTTTCTTGCACTTAAGATGCTCTGCGCAAAGTCTCCCAAACGAAGTCAAAATGAGTTTTCTTCTGGTTTGCAGAGAATCCGAGTTTGGGCCAAGTTATGGTCCGGTTGGGTCGGGTTGAGTCAGGTCAGGTTGAATCAGGTGTGGTTTTAGATTTCACATAGCTTGCTATGTTTGTCGAGATAAATAGATAATAAATACTCACTACCACCAAAACTACCAAGTCGTTTTGTTTGGTCCAAACCGACCCAATCTTTACAAGATCCAGTTTTGTCTTAAACAACAATATCTCTCTCCATATAACTAGTTTATCTTAAACGACAATATCTGTCTCTAAGTTATATATTCTTATATCGATAAGATCCTTGAAGAAGCAAGAAAACATTTCTCTAAACTTCCTCGCCTGGATTTTTCTGAAAATGATAAACTAAACTATTCAAGTCTCTTTATCTTCACCACGAAAATTATTATCATCTCTCACATACCCATGGGTCGCTATCGTTTTTCTCCTCGTCATACTAACACAGTTGAAGACAATAAGACATGAAGTTCTCTGAACTTTTCCATAATAAGTGTCTAGATGACTCTTCCTCTCTCTAGGAAGCTTGAACAGAATGAAAATCAAGGGGAAAAAAATAATTAATCGTGTGTACAACAAAATATTCTTCCTAATATTTCCTGCTCAAAAAGAAAAGTCCTAGATTAAAAAAAAAAGTTGGGTTGAACATTCCTGCACCTCCTACAAGGCACACTTCTACAATGCAGAATACAATGAAAAAAGTTACAACACGGTTCGAACTTCCTTGTTTTTTTCACATATGAAGTCCCCTACGCTGATGAAGTTCGGGCCAAATTCTCCATTTTATGTATGAATATCTGCGGAGCTTCCTCGCTGGCCAAAAAAGATGAAAATAAAATGAATTACAATTTACAAACCATAATTGATGAAAAAAGTTGCTATTTTCCATTTGTCCAAAACCGAGTACATAAAATAAACCAACATCATTGCATTTAGCATTAAAATGATCACATGAATCAAAGTGAAGATCATTGTTGGATTAATTCATCTTTATTCATAATCAGCACTTCATCGTGGATCCACTTAAAATAGTAACTTTTCTTTTAACAAACATGTCATGTTTATCACATGCTTAATTGGGTGATAAAGTTTTCATATTTCTTGAGCGAATGTATTTCATTTGGTTCCTTCAGCAAAAAGTACTATTATTACATCAATTTGACACTAGCTGATGATGCGTTCAGTAACTATAATATTAGAGAACTTCTCAAAAAATCTATAACATTAGAAGGAAAAACTAACACTTCATTTGCTTCGTGGTATGTGAAGCTTGATGCAACTGCCAATAGCTGACCGTTACAGTTATAAGTCAAGGACGACACACTGTTCGGGTACCTTGGGAACTGAAGAAAAACGAAAGTTAGGCTATTTTAAAGAAATTTGACAAAAAAGAAAAATACCAGTCTGGAAGTAGTAAGAGAAATTTCGGTATTGGATTTAGCAAGAGCATAGCATCAGATGCTTTGGGAAAATTCTTACCCATCAAGAAAGAAGAAAACAACATGTCAATGACTTAAGATGCCATCATAATAAAGTAACATTCACATAAATGATGCGCAACTAATATGACAGCCATCACATGGTCTGATAGAGAGCATGCGAAGTAGGACACGAAGTGCAAAAACTTAGAATACACTGTGTGCGCAAATATTAGACACGGATATAGTCTAAACAAGAAAAATGTAACTTACCATTGGGTATATATGTGTTGAACATTTGACAAGAACTATAGCCTTTTCTTATATATAACAGTGCAGCATCTCATGACGAAAAATCATGGTTATTAAGGTTGTTTTACCTCAAACAGCTTCTTTCTGCCTTGAGCATCCCACATAATAGCATAGCCTTCGTTATCTCCAGTAACAAAAGTATCATAGCTGAATAAGGGCATGAGATTTCATGTTTTGTATGAATGTGAAAATCATTCTTTTGAGAACAAGAAACTGTAGCATACCATGGATGAAGACCAATGTCATTTATGGCTACCAGATGGAGCCTTCCGTTTTTTGATTTCGGATGACAACGGAAAACGCCCCTGCCAATAAAATCCAGGAATTCAACTTTGTATATTCAATCAAATTCCTGATCACCCATCACATCATATTGAATCTAATTTCCTTTAAACAATTTTTTAGGTATATGTGGCAGCATATGGAGACCCCTCAACATTCAGCCATCTTAAAACAAACCCCCTAAATTTTATCTTTTTTGGGTGGCACCTCCCAACTTTTGTATGTTTTAATTTGAGTTATTACCATTAGATGAATTAATGGCTCCCTTATTCACCGGCCTTTAACTTTTGATAAAAGAAGTAGTTTTGCCGGCTAAAAAGCGGGCACAGCTATTAAATTTAGAATTAGGTATCAGCCGTTAACTAACCCCATCTCATTTGTAGGATCAAAGTACTTCAACGCAACACATCCGTCAACTAACCCAGTGACATATCCTGGAAAATTAACCAAAAAAAAAAAAACATATTATCCGTAGGTGGTTGCCCATGGACGAGGTTCACATCAGTAAGCTCCAGTGTCAGTTAGTTAAGTGATAAGAGCACATAAAGAAGTACCTTGACACGTCGGAAATGAACGAACACATCTAATAGGATAGTCCGTAGACAATTCTTTTGATTGAACTGGCCCGTTTAAATTTCGCAGGTCATGAACATCTACTGCTGTTCCACCAGCTGCTAATAGATACACCCCGCATAATGCCATAGACCACACATCTGAATCTACAACTTTTGTGCATCCTGAATTTCCGCTTCGATTCATGTCCCAGAATTTCAACTTCTTGTCAAGACTAGAAGTGATTACTTGACCTGAGAATCAGCTATGGTAGGTGTAATGAACAATACATATAAAATAGTTAACTAGTTATGTCTCAGAATTATCAAATAATATCACCACTAGATTTACTAAAAGGAACTAATAGGTCTAATGACATCTTTGGCAGTTTCTAGTTAAGTTACAATTATTATTAGGTTCGAGTACTGCTTCATGCAAAATTTCAGTAGCATTCTAAGCTTTCCTAATTGAACCTTGAGAAGAAGGAAAATTACATTTTTGAATTGTGAACAAAATAGATGTCCACTTACCCGTTTGCGCCGAGTACTCGATGCACTTGATGCAATCGCCGTGCTTACCCGCTACATCTTGAGTTCCTGAACACAAATTATACCTGAAAATATTACATAAAACTAATAAAATGAATGCTGTACATTGGGCAAGAAAACACAAAGGCAACAACAATAGTAGTAAAAATACTGGACTCCAAGTGTGAAAAATAAGGGGAAAAGGGAGTGTGGAGAGAGAGAGAGCTAAAGAGATGCCCCACCTCCGTATGCATCCATCCGATCCAGCGCTAAGGGCCGTTTCTTCATCCTCGAAGCAACAATCTAGAAGCGCCCCTTCCGAGATAGATTCCAATCTAAGCTCCGATCCATCCACATCATACAATCTCAGAACCTGTAATCCAAAAACACCAAATTAGCAAATAGTGATCGCGGCGATGAATCAAACTCGGTGAGATCGCTAACACTTACAGAATCCCACGAAGAAATTAGCAAATTGTTCGATCTCGGCGCGAATCGGATCCTCGAGATCGCGTCTCCGATGGGTTCTCTGAGATCCAAACGAGATCCCTCCATCGGATCGCCTCTAGATGCTTATTTAGGTTTTGGGGAGAGTTGCTTTGTCGTCGTCGTCGTCGTCATCGATCTAGCGATTTCGCCTGGATGATGAAGATGAAGATGAAGATGAATGAAGATGAGGAAAACAAATCCCAGTTTTGAAATTGGGCGAGCTACTGAAAATTCCCGCCAAAATTTAGAGATTCGGGCGAGCGACTCCAATTTTGAAGCACATAAAAGCCCGCATGAAATGGGGCTCACAAATTTTGACCTGGACGAGACCCAATCAAATGGCTCAGCCCAATCATAGACCTTAATAGGCCCGCATGAAATTGGGCTCCGAAGTTTAAATTTGGGCCATACAATACCCAATCAAATGGAGCTTTTCTCGAAATATTTTTTTTTTAAAAATAGTTAGGTAAAATTGGCACATTTGAACCATCAATTTTGTTGCTAACATTTTGAACTATGATTTGAAGCAGGTTCCTTAAAATATAGATCAGTAGAGTGGAGCCACCGTTAATAGTTTTAGCACCATGCAGGTTATATATATGGTGAGGCTTCTTCATTTTCATGCAATCCACGAGAAACAGTAGTTCAGAGATCAAAAAATTTTAGCTTATTCGCCAACCAACTACCGTTAGCCCCAGAGTAAACAATAGAGATATATCCATCCAACTGGATGTTCGTGCACCCAAAACAGACCCTCGAGTATTATAGCAGTTCCCAAATCACAATCATAATTAAAAAAAAAAAAAAAACCATTTATACAAGAATTAGTTGGTCCTCTGTTGCAGATATTTACAAAATGCTGAAGAAAATATGCAAGAGTTACTGGTGATCTGATAATCTAATATCTCAGGTAGCAAATAGTAATCCTGTAGCCTATTCATCAACTACTTCACTTACACAAATGCAGTAAATTGAAATTCCAATGTAATCGGGGATTGAAAATGAAAAGCTCCCACCATCTCGGTCCATTTTCTCTAATTACACTGTTTAAGACTTTAAGCATCACTTCTCTGCAGTTGACTGCAGAGACATTGTGATGCTATATTGTACTCTACACCGGAATTGTACTCTAAACCGGCTTTTCCCGTCTCCTTCACCCACAACAACTTGTTTTCCGCTTTACGAAATAGTCTAACGATTATTATAAAAATGTACAAGCTGTTTTAACCGAAGCAGAGGCCCAAATTAGGACCTTCAACAAAAGCATGTACAATCCCGATTTCAATCACCCTGCAGCGGCCCCATCGAAAATTCCCATGCGAAAATTCCTCTATACATATAGAGCAACACCAAGAATGTTTTCTCACTTCCGAGTCATCTTTCCTAACTCAAAGGTGCAGTGGAATTGCCCGGAGGACACCTCGACCTACGGCACCGCCTCGTCGTCCTCCCCCAACCAATAATACCTCTCCCTTCGTCCGCATCAGGAATAATGGGCTGCAGCACGGGTGGCGGAGGAGGGGGGCTGACCCGAATCTCCTCAACGGTAACGGCCAAACTCCTCCTTTGCCTCCTTGCACGCAAGCCGTTCCGACCGTTTCGTCCCATTAAGCCCATCTCCCATGAGCTACCACAAGCTTTCATTAACCCGCCTATGATTTGAAGATCCTCCGTTACTTCGTGCCTAGAGAGAGATGCTAAGCCAGGGAGTATATCTTTTTGGAAATCCCTCCTTTGCCTTCTCCTTCTCGCTTGGCCCCTCCGAGATTTTGTGAAGAGTAGAGAAGCAGAAGCTGAAGCTGAAGCTTTTCCATCGTCCTCATTTTTATCTAAAAGTGCTCTTGGCTCGCACAAGTACTCATCGATCTTGGTCTCTTGCAATTTCAGTGTCATGGACTCAAAAAGATCCAAACCTTCATTATTTGAGGAATTTTCTGCATGTTCTGTGCTCAATGTAATAATTTCGGCAAACCACCGTAGTGTATCAGAGCAAGGAGGAGAGGGTCTTTCTAAAGAGCATTTTATTTCCATTGACATAGCGATGATATTGTTTGCCGCCTGTATATCGAATGAGTCAGGCTGGAGTTCTTTTCCTTGTGAATTAACAACATTGACTGCGATCACAGACTCTCGTGGAGGATTTATATCATCTTCAGTTAGACATAACGGTGCCTCCAAATCAATCTCAAAAGTGCTTTTCACAGAAGCACTTGTTGCAGACGTTGGCAGTGGATTGACTACCATAATTTCAGGCAAGACATCCAAAGGCTCTGAATACTCATCATTTAGATTAATGAGATTCCTAAGGGTGGTGCCGCTTCTTCCCGAAGCCTTTTCGGTGTCTTTGTCTACATTTGGAGATTGTTCCTGACATGAAATGGGCAAGAATATAGCACTTTTTTGAATCTTATCATAAATGGGAATACCAAGGATTCTTGTAGAAGTGTCCTCAGAAGCTTCATCTCTCCCTATTATGTGCCAGCTAGGCTTGGAGGTTGCATTAACGTCAGGTCGAATAGATACAACTAATTCATTTTCATGTTTGCTATTAGGTTCTTGAGCAGCTCCTTGTAAGAAGCTTGGAACTGTTTGTGGCTTTTTCAAGCCGACAGGTTCGTCACAAGCTGCTTTTTTTCTGAGCCAAGAGATCGCCATTGCAGATTCCTCAAATCTACGCTCCAAGTTGCAAAAAGTACGATCTTGCTGGGCAGTTAAGCCATCTCGAAATCCATCTGGAAGTGCATTTTCCAACCTTGTACCCTCAAGATATTGATCACCAAAGCTTTCTTGATGGATATGATAGCTATTCAAATTAGAAGGCAAAGCACTTCTCGAAACGTTTGGATGATTGGTTGTTTTTGGTCTAAACCAATCCATTGCGTTATTCTGATTGAGCAGAAGAGTTTCATGGTTTCTCTTAAGCTTCATATCAGCTGGTTCTGATGACCTTTGAGGTTCCGGAGTAAAGCAATTGTGAGTGAAAAAATTGTTCATGGTGCCTGTGCCTTTACCTGTAGAATATTTAACCAAGAAAAGGAAAGGGGTAAGGTAAGATTGTAAGTTTGGGGGAAAAAAAGAACTAAGTAAAACTTTGTCCCCATGGCAGAAGAAAGTAACAATCACAATCACACATGGCGAGCTTATATAATCTGATTGGAGTGACATGCACCACCAATTGATAAAAAAAGTAAAAGCATCCCTAAAATTGATAGAGGTTCACATTTTTATCCTTGAACCAATTATGCTGAAATTCGTTATGTATTAGATTCTGATTCTCTTAGAAGCATGCAATCATAGATAAAGGAAGGTCATAAGTTATCAGATGTAGTCTAAACAATCTTGGCGTCTACAGAGAGGGGGGGGGGGGGGGGGGGGGTAGATTTAAAAAAAAAACGGGTGAACTACAAAAAGGGACCTTGTGGCAACTTCTGATTTCTCCAGCAACAATTTAACAGATAGAGACCCGAGGAGGATATGTATCATTAAATTATAATTAGTCGGTCAAGTATACAGGCCCTGAAAAATGGTAACATGTGTATCAAATCCGATGAAAGTGAAAATTGTGCATATATATGATCTTAAAAATACATGGTAGTGTGCTAACCATCAGAAAATCCAGAAGGTGCCTATGTACTTCTCTTAAACTCGGAAATTTCAGCGAATGCCTCTATGGTTAGATGACATTATCTACATCTTATTCTACCAGAAAATGGGTATAATCAATTTTAAATGGTTATGGGCAGGGACAATTAAAAAAACTTCAAGAGAATATCCAATATATGATAACTGAAGATTTACAATACTATCTATTTCCCTACAAATTCCTAAACCTTCAAGAAATATCCAATATATGATAACTGAAGATTTACAATACTATCTACTTCCCTACAAATTCCTACCAATTTTTCTGTAACGGAAGGGACAAAATGTAAGTGTGTTAAATGCCATGATAAGTTTCATCATGTCAAAAAGAACCTCAATGAAAGAATAACTATAGTAATAGAAGAAAACTCACCATTTTCTCTGGTAATGAATGAGTTCTCTTGTCTGATTTTTGTGTTCACATCGAAGAAATATGAACTAGACCCTTCATCCACACGCTTTTCTTTAAAAAGGTCCCTTTGAAAGGCCAACACACCAGTATTCCATCTTGTCGATGAATGATGCAAGTGATTCTCTGTACTAAATTTCTTCATGCCAAGAAAATCTGTTGACGCTGAATCTGCTACCCCTTCACAGTATGTCTCTCTAAAAGGTTGATTCAAATCCGCCATTTTTTGGTTATTGTGATTGTTTTGAGTAAGTGAATCAGATACCCAACTGTCCGCTCTGCAGTTAAAGCCATTCACACTTCCTAAAGTTAGCTTAATATCATTTCCGTTGTCAATTCGAATACTCTTATTTTTCTTCAAGGATCGTTCTTCCTCTTCATTGTCAATGTATGCGTCAGCGGGGAGTCGAAGGTCAAACATCTTTTTGGTAATTCCATTTGGGGAGGACTGGACACTACCTTCCTTAAGAAAATTTAAGGAGGATTTAATCTCATTTTTTTGTGTAATAGGACTATTTTCATAACCAGTGTGGAAGAGAGGCATCTGCCAATTTAGTTTTGCACCATTACACGGCATTTGAGATGAAAAGGAATTCGAGTTTGAAGTATTTGCTGACATTGGGTATCTGAATAACTCTTTCTTTTGAAACTCTTGCATCAAATCCTTCTGTATTCTATAAAGACGGTGAAGTTCATAAACCTAGATCGCAAGCAAGAAGCGTTAGCACAAGAAGTGAGAAAATTAGAAACTTACTCAAGAATCTCCAAAGTTAACGCAAAAAAAGAGTTTATTTTGCAGTGTTGCAGCTTGTAATGTAAATCACCAATTTACATGTAAAATCCTAATTTTATATATGGCGCATGGATGGGCAGTTCCCTACAAAATAAGCAATCTTCAGGTGGGGAGTCATCAAAGTCACTTGGCGAAGTTGATTTTGTATCAGACAAAATTTGTAAAGGGGAGCATTTTTGAAACTTGGAAGTACATCAGTATATGTTTAAAAAAGTTCTCAAGGGCATGAATCACCAAAAAAAGGGCCATATATGTCAATAGTATCAGACTAAATTTGATGGTTTATATACGAGACATCCCAACTAAGTAACGATTATCAAATCTTTACCTGTTTTCTAAATATAGCTTCATGCTCAAGCATTGTCCGCTTTAGCATTTCTTTATCATACTCCGAGCATCCATTTGCGGATCCCGACATGAACCAATCATCCGGATGCCCACTTGAAGTTTTCTCTTCAAAGTACAGAGACCAACTACTGTTTGAAGAAAAATTAGGATCCCTCATGGCAAAATATCCTGGCAAATAAATTTTTCCCTCCACTTTAGTTCCCATTCCTGCAAATCAATTGAAAAAACATGAGAAATAACTGTTGATCGACAAAGCAAAATCCGTTAGAAAGGAAGGCCAGGCAATCTGAATAGGTCATGTACATAAAAGAGGGAGGAGCGGAGACAATTATTACACAGATAAATGTGATCAGGCAATAGCAAAAAAATTTATCGACTAGATAGCCCGAGTGATAAGCAAAATCTATGCACACTGCAACACTTCTAAAATTGCTTATACAACCGATTGTACACGGTTGTCTGTTCACATCAGCCTCAGAATTTTAAACAGCCAAAGCCTTCACATGTCCATGTATAAAATCCGCTAACTGAATTCGACATTTGTTACAATCAGCAAGGACCAAGAAGAAACCATTTAGAATTGGTCCAAACTTTTAGTCATTCATATCAATTTAAACCATGAATTTGCAACATTAAAACCTTCTATTCTTCTGTCTATCCTAACCATGATGGTTCAAAAATATACGACTGTTTAGGCCTTCTTACCTACCATGTCCATCTAGCCGCCCGATTTTAGTATTAATAAATTCATCATAAGTAATCTCACCGGCCGACAAACCAAGGGCAGAAACATCCATGGAGGACCTTCAGAGCGTTAACTGTTATTAATACGTCGGAACATTTAGAAAGTATCGATCAGCATAGATGATTAAAATATAAAAACTATGTCCTGCCCATGGTTCTGCAGAGTTGTTAACCCAAGCCAGCGTCATGCCAGTCCTCTCTCGTGTTACTCGTATCTATAGAACATAGGAGATACTATTGGCGAAAGAGGAATGTTTATATGCGATACTACTTTTTCAAAAAGAACCATATATCCACCACTATTTGGTATATTCTTAAGCTCGAAACAATAGCTAGAAGATTCAGTACTGGGACACCACAAAATCAGTATTAGATAAAAAAAAGAAAAAAATAAAGCAACTACTTATCAAGAAGATAATCATTAATTATATATAGCTTCCTGCTCTAGCCGATTCATAAGATACATGACAAAAATCTGGGTTTATATCATATAGATTAGACGGTCTGGCAACAGGCATGAACAAATTTGCAAGAATGTGAAAAACTGAAGTCCTCTATACTGGTAAGAATTAGGCAATATTTGTGCCAATGTAAGCAACCGAGTGGTTTGAAGCCCTTCGGATTGGATCTGGATATAACTATCAGTCCTTACCTCTGCGTTCTTGATATGGCCACGACCGAATCAATGCTTCTGTCCTTTTTTCTGTTCTCCGAAGAGTTTGATTGACTTTGCACTCATCATCCGTTATTCTGAAAACGCAACTCATAATTTCTGTGCGCCGCTTAGCCATGGGATAAATTTAAGCCAACCAGTTTCACTCACCTACTGTCCGGCGCTTCACTAACCTCGTGTAACCGCAGACAAGAAGGCTTCACCAGTTCGCCCGGTAACTATCCTGTTTAGCAACCAAGACTATTGAATTTTGGAAGTAAACGATTCTCATCCATTCTGCTTACAACGACTAACAAGAAAAGTGAGGTGTGTAATCCGGTAATCGTTTTGGGACTTCCCCGAAAGTGTCACTCGGAATTTTTCCCTACCGTCTCCTCCTTTTGGGACAGCTGCATCTGCGACTAATACGGTCACAATATTCTTCATCACGAGACGATTAACCCTGAACTCTCTTGACGAGTAAGTTCACCCCGAGCCCTCTTTCTTGAATCTCTTCTACCCTTCTCTCGTCTTCTATAAACCCATAAAAAAGACAATCATCCACGCGCACCCGTGGTCTAGGTGCACTCAATAACTCTCTCTCTGGTACGGCACCTCCAGGCTCTCAACCGTACTCACTCAAAAAAGAGAGCCACAATGCCTATTTATAATGCTCAACTTAAAACGTACCCCAATCCTAATATATTTAGGATTCATACTTTAATTAATATCTAAATCTATCTTAATCAATCTCTAATAGATTTAAATATTAATCCTAATCTAGTTAGATTTATCCTCTAATTAATATTTAAATCTTAATTTATCTCAAACAGATTTAAATATTAATTCTTATCCAAATAGGATTTAACTACAAATCTAACCAAAACCTAACATTCTCCACCTTGGTTTGATTTGTAATTTTCAACCGCTACGTCGAGCTCACCATGCAAGCTCCACCTTGAGCTTGTCTCCTTCGCTCGAGATGTCGCCGCATCCGTCGCTCCGTCTCGAGCAACTGCATATCCGCGAACTTTTAGAACCCAAACCGTCTTCGCTCCCGTTCTGGCTGTGCTCCCGTTCAGAACGTATAAGTTCCCACGCTTGTTCGCCTCGCATACGACCCGATCTCGTTTTCGGACCCTCATAGCTCCACCTGAAGCTGAAATATCGCAACCCTTCGAGTCCAATGGGCCTAACGAGATCAAATTCCGCTTCAATCTAGGAACGTGCCGCACACCTGTCAGCGTCCTCACGACCCCATTGTGCATTCGAATTTTCACCATGTCGACTCCCAATACTTTGCACGTTGTCCCGTTCCCCATCAGCGCCTTTCCACCTTTGATCGCCTTATAGGTG
Organism: Ananas comosus; assembly: GCF_001540865.1. NCBI lineage: Eukaryota > Viridiplantae > Streptophyta > Magnoliopsida > Poales > Bromeliaceae > Ananas > Ananas comosus. The sequence goes on along the minus strand of NW_017890645.1, from coordinate 223 downwards.
GCAAAAGACTCTTCCGGGCATACGTGAAAAGAACACGCCGAATCGAGCACCCAAGCATCGTCCGAAATTTTCGCACCTCCGGTCGCCGCATATAGCACATCAGAATCGATCATCTCCGACTCTGCTGTCTGCGCCATCGCTGATACCGTCTCGTCCTGGTTCACGACAATTTGCTCCTTCTGTCGCTTTAACTCCTTCAGATCACCCTGAAGTTTTCGACAAT